>NC_059212.1:44042061-44114561 GCF_020615455.1 Coregonus clupeaformis | reverse complement strand
TGAAGAGGGTCAGCCTGTACTCAGACAGCTCTGTGTGTTTAAGAGGGTCAGCCTGTACTCAGACAGCTCTGTGTGTTTAAGAGGGTCAGCCTGTACTCAGACAGCTCTGTGTGTTTAAGAGGGTCAGCCTGTACTCAGACAGCTCTGTGTGTTGAAGAGGGTCAGCCTGTACTCAGACAGCTCTGTGTGTTTAAGAGGGTCAGCCTGTACTCAGACAGCTCTGTGTGTTTAAGAGGGTCAGCCTGTACTCAGACAGCTCTGTGTGTTGAAGAGGGTCAGCCTGTACTCAGACAGCTCTGTGTGTTTAAGAGGGTCAGCCTGTACTCAGACAGCTCTGTGTGTTGAAGAGGGTCAGCCTGTACTCAGACAGCTCTGTGTGTTGAAGAGGGTCAGCCTGTACTCAGACAGCTCTGTGTGTTTAAGAGGGTCAGCCTGTACTCAGACAGCTCTGTGTGTTTAAGAGGGTCAGCCTGTACTCAGACAGCTCTGTGTGTTTAAGAGGGTCAGCCTGTACTCAGACAGCTCTGTGTGTTGAAGAGGGTCAGCCTGTACTCAGACAGCTCTGTGTGTTTAAGAGGGTCAGCCTGTACTCAGACAGCTCTGTGTGTTGAAGAGGGTCAGCCTGTACTCAGACAGCTCTGTGTGTTTAAGAGGGTCAGCCTGTACTCAGACAGCTCTGTGTGTTTAAGAGGGTCAGCCTGTACTCAGACAGCTCTGTGTGTTGAAGAGGGTCAGCCTGTACTCAGACAGCTCTGTGTGTTGAAGAGGGTCAGCCTGTACTCAGACAGCTCTGTGTGTTTAAGAGGGTCAGCCTGTACTCAGACAGCTCTGTGTGTTGAAGAGGGTCAGCCTGTACTCAGACAGCTCTGTGTGTTGAAGAGGGTCAGCCTGTACTCAGACAGCTCTGTGTGTTGAAGAGGGTCAGCCTGTACTCAGACAGCTCTGTGTGTTTAAGAGGGTCAGCCTGTACTCAGACAGCTCTGTGTGTTTAAGAGGGCCAGCCTGTACTCAGACAGCTCTGTGTGTTTAAGAGGGTCAGCCTGTACTCAGACAGCTCTGTGTGTTGAAGAGGGTCAGCCTGTACTCAGACAGCTCTGTGTGTTTAAGAGGGTCAGCCTGTACTCAGACAGCTCTGTGTGTTTAAGAGGGTCAGCCTGTACTCAGACAGCTCTGTGTGTTTAAGAGGGTCAGCCTGTACTCAGACAGCTCTGTGTGTTTAAGAGGGTCAGCCTGTCCTCAGACAGCTCTGTGTGTTTAAGAGGGTCAGCCTGTACTCAGACAGCTCTGTGTGTTTAAGAGGGTCAGCCTGTACTCAGACAACCACATTAACATGACATAATTACAACTACATTGACAACTACATTATAACTACTTATACAGTTGAAGTCAGAAGTTTACATTCACCTTAGCCAAATACAATTAAACTCAGTTTTTCACATGGTAATGGCTGGAACGGAATCAGTGGAACTGTATCAAATACATCAGACGCATGGTTTCCATGGTTTCCACGGTTTCCATGGTTTCCATGTGTTTGATGCCATTCCATTCGCTCCTTTCCAGACATTATTATGAGCCGTCCTCCCCTTAGCAGCCTCCACTGATATCTATCTATCTACAGTTGAAGTCGGAAGTTTACATACACCTTAGCCAAATACATTTAAACTCAGTTTTTCACAATTCCTGACATTTAATCCTAGTAATAATTCCCTGTCTTAGGTCAGTTAGGATCACCACTTTTATTTTAAGAATGTGAAATGTCAGAATAATAGTAGAGAGTGATTTATTTAAGCTTTTATTTATTTCATCACATTCCCAGTGGGTCAGAAGTTTACATACACTCAATTAGTATTTGGTAGCATTGCCTTTAAATTGTTTAACTTGGGTCAAACGTTTCGGGTAGCCTTCCACAAGCTTCCCACAATAAATTGGGTGAATTTTGGCCCATTCCTCCTGACAGAGCTGGTGTAACTGAGTCAGGTTTGTAGGCCTCCTTGCTCACACACGCCTTTTCAGTTCTGCCCACAAATGTTATATAGGATTGAGGTCAGGGCTTGTGATGGCCACTCCAATACCTTGACTTTGTTGTCCTTAAGCCATTTTGACACAACTTTGGAAGTATGCTTGGGGGCATTGTTCATTTGGGAGACCCATTTGCGACCAAGCTTTAATTTCCTGACTGATGTCTTGAGATGTTGCTTCAATATATCCACATAATTTTCCTTCCTCATGATGCCATCTATTTTGTGAAGTGCACCAGTCCCTCCTGCAGCAAAGCACCTCCACAGCATTATGCTGCCACCCCCGTGCTTCATGGTTGGGATGGTGTTCTTCGGCTTGCAAGCACCCCCTTTTTCCTCCAAACATAACGATGGTCATTATGGCCAAATACTGTAGTTCTATTTTTGTTTCATCAGACCAGAGGACATTTCTCCAAAAAGTACGATCTTTGTCCCCATGTGCAGTTGCAAACCGTAGTCTGGCTTTTTTATGGCGGTTTTGGAGCAGTGGCTTCTTCCTTGCTGAGCGGCCTTTCAGGTTATGTCGGTATAGGACTCGTTTTACTGTGAAAATATATAATTTTGTACCTGTTTCTTCCAGCATCTTCACAAGGTCCTATGCTGTTGTTCTGGGATTGATTTGCACTTTTCGCACCAAAGTACGTCCATCTCTAGGAGACAGAACGCGTCTCCTTCCTGAGCGGTATGACGGCTGCGTGGTCCCATGGTGTTTATACTTGCGTACTATTGTTTGTACAGATGAACGTGGTACCTTCAGGCATTTGGAAATTGCTCCCAAGGATGAACCAGACTTGTGGAGGTCTACACATTTTTTTCTGAGGTCTTGGCTGATTTATTTTGATTTTCCCATGATGTCAAGCAAAGAGGCACTGAGTTTGAAGGTAGGTCTTGACAAACATCCACAGGTACACCTCCAATTGACTCAAATTATGTCAATTAGCCTATCAGAAGCTTCTAAAGCCATGACATCATTTTCTGGAATTTTCCAAGCTGTTTAAAGGCACAGTCAACTTAGTGTATGTAAACTTCTGACCCACTGGAATTGTGATATAGTGAATTATAAGTGAAATAATCTGTCTGTAAACAATTGTTAGAAAAATGACTTGTGTCATGCACAAAGTAGATGTCCTAACCGACTTGCCATAACTATAGTTTATTAACAAGAAATTTGTGGAGTGGTTGAAAAACTAGTTTTAATGGCTCCAACCTAAGTGTATGTAAACTTCCGACTTCAACTCTAACTACGTCTGATAACGCGTCTTATCACGATAACTATAACTACATTCTAACTACTTATAACTACGTCTGATAACTACATTGTTTAATCCAAGATAAGAAATATCCCAGGATTCAATTAACTATTCTCAGATCTGAGTCAGAATGATAAACACAAACAAACCCAATCTCCTAAAATACACATTTCAACATTAATCCGTTCGAATAAATGACTACGGATGAATCCCAAATGGCACCCTATTCCCTATACCGTGACGAGATCCTGAGGCCCATACTGAACAAAAATATAAACGCAACATGCAACAATTTCAACAATTTTAGGAAGTTACAGTTCATATAAGGAAATCAGTCAATTGAAATAAACTCATTAGGCCCTAATCTATGGATTTCACATGACTGGGCAGGGGCGCAGCCATGGGTGGGCCTGGGAGGGCTTAGGCCCACACACTGGGGAGCCAGGCCCAGCCAATCAGAATGGGTTTTTCCCCACAAAAGGGCTTTATTACAGACAGAAATACTCCTCCGTTTCATCAGCTGTCCGGGTGGCTGGTCTCAGACGATCCCACAGGTGAAGAAGCCAGATGTGGAGGTCCTGGGCTGGCGTGGTTACACGTGGTCTGCGGTTGTGAGGCTGGTTGGACGTACTGCCACATTCTCTAAAACGATGTTGGAGGCGGCTTATGGTAGAGAAATGAACATTCAATTCTCTGGTAACAGCTCTGGTGGACATTTCTGCAGTAAACTAAAACTGCACATTTTAGTGGCCTTTTATTGTCCCAAGCACAAGGTGCACCTGTGTAATGATCATGCTGTTTAATCAGCTTCTTGATATGCCACACCTGTCAGGTGGATGGATTATCTTGGCAAAGGAGAAATGCTCACTAACAGGGATGTAAATAAATTTGTGCACAACATTTGAGAGCAATAAGCTTTTTTATTACACTAACTGTAAGTCGCTCGAGATAAGAACGTCTGTTAAATGACAAAAAATATCAAGGTAACATGATATAGAGAATAACAGATATAGATGAAAGGTGTGTGATTTTTGGTTTCAATGGAGTCAAAAGCAGAACAGAAAGCAGCTGCTCCGCTAAAGGCCTTCAGAAGACTGTGTATTCCTGTTCTAGTTGAATTAGACAGAGACACAGTGACACACAACACCACTGAGGTTCTATTCACAGGGTGTGGGGTTTTGATGAAGGCTTGACGTTTTTACAAGCAGGTTTTTAATTTGTCTGCCAGGATGTGATTGGTTCCCGTTTCACACAGAGCCGTGTTTTATAACGGTAACCACGGTAATATAAAGTGACTGCTTCAGATCCACTACAGAGCAGAATGCATAGCCCAACACACACACACACACACACACACACACACACACACATCACTGACAGAATGCATAGCCCAACACACACACACACACACACACACACACACACACACACACACACACACATCACTGACAGAATGCATAGCCCAACACACACACACACACACACACACACACACACACACACACACACACACACACACACACATCACTGACAGAATGCATAGCCCAACACACACACACACACACACACACACATCACTGACAGAATGCATTATGCACAACACCATACACTGTTCAGGAGCATTGAGCGTTTCATGTGTTTTGAAACAGAAAGACAGTAAATTGGATCTGTTTAGTAATGTCTGATGAACAGGAGTGGTGTTGTTGGGGACATCATATTTACCTAATGATATCATGTTATTAAGATACTGAGAAAGCCATTGATGTATATAGTCCATACAGACCAAGAGAAAGCCAGTCCTAATGCAGCACTCGGTCCTAATGCAGCACTCGGTCCTAATGCAGCACTCGGTCCTAATGCAGCACTCGGTCCTAATGCAGCACTCGGTCCTAATGCAGCACTCGGTCCTAATGCAGCACTTTTCGGTCCTAATGCAGCACTTTCGGTCCTAATGCAGCACTTCGGTCCTAATGCAGCACTTTCGGTCCTAATGCAGCACTTTCGGTCCTAATGCAAACCTCGGTCCTAATGCAGCACTCGGTCCTAATGCAGCACTTTCGGTCCTAATGCAGCACTTTCGGTCCTAATGCAGCACTCGGTCCTAATGCAGCACTCAGTCCTAATGCAGCACTTTCGGTCCTAATGCAGCACTCGGTCCTAATGCAAACCTCGGTCCTAATGCAGCACTCGGTCCTAATGCAGCACTTTCGGTCCTAATGCAGCACTCGGTCCTAATGCAGCACTCGGTCCTAATGCAGCACTTTCGGTCCTAATGCAGCACTCGGTCCTAATGCAAACCTCGGTCCTAATGCAGCACTCGGTCCTAATGCAAACCTCGGTCCTAATGCAGCACTCGGTCCTAATGCAGCACTCAGTCCTAATGCAAACCTCGGTCCTAATGCAGCACTCGGTCCTAATGCAGCACTCGGTCCTAATGCAGCACTCGGTCCTAATGCAGCACTCGGTCCTAATGCAGCACTCGGTCCTAATGCAGCACTCGGTCCTAATGCAGCACTCGGTCCTAATGCAGCACTCGGTCCTAATGCAGCACTCGGTCCTAATGCAGCACTCGGTCCTAATGCAAACCTCGGTCCTAATGCAGCACTCAGTCCTAATGCAGCACTTTCGGTCCTAATGCAGCACTTTCGGTCCTAATGCAGCACTCGGTCCTAATGCAGCACTCGGTCCTAATGCAGCACTCGGTCCTAATGCAGCACTCGGTCCTAATGCAAACCTCGGTCCTAATGCAGCACTCAGTCCTAATGCAGCACTCGGTCCTAATGCAGCACTCGGTCCTAATGCAAACCTCGGTCCTAATGCAGCACTCGGTCCTAATGCAGCACTCGGTCCTAATGCAGCACTCGGTCCTAATGCAGCACTCGGTCCTAATGCAGCACTCGGTCCTAATGCAGCACTCGGTCCTAATGCAGCACTCGGTCCTAATGCAGCACTTTCGGTCCTAATGCAGCACTCAGTCCTAATGCAGCACTTCGGTCCTAATGCAGCACTCGGTCCTAATGCAAACCTCGGTCCTAATGCAGCACTCAGTCCTAATGCAGCACTCGGTCCTAATGCAGCACTCGGTCCTAATGCAGCACTCGGTCCTAATGCAGCACTCGGTCCTAATGCAGCACTCGGTCCTAATGCAAACCTCGGTCCTAATGCAGCACTCGGTCCTAATGCAGCACTCGGTCCTAATGCAGCACTCGGTCCTAATGCAGCACTCTGTCCTAATGCAGCACTCAGTCCTAATGCAGCACTCGGTCCTAATGCAGCACTCGGTCCTAATGCAGCACTCGGTCCTAATGCAGCACTCGGTCCTAATGCAGCACTCTGTCCTAATGCAGCACTCAGTCCTAATGCAGCACTCGGTCCTAATGCAGCACTCGGTCCTAATGCAAACCTCGGTCCTAATGCAGCACTCGGTCCTAATGCAGCACTCGGTCCTAATGCAGCACTCGGTCCTAATGCAGCACTCGGTCCTAATGCAGCACTCGATCCTAATGCAGCACTCGGTCCTAATGCAAACCTCGGTCCTAATGCAGAACCTCGGTCCTAATGCAGCACTCGGTCCTAATGCAGCACTCGGTCCTAATGCAGCACTCGGTCCTAATGCAGCACTCTGTCCTAATGCAGCACTCGGTCCTAATGCAGCACTCGGTCCTAATGCAACCTCGGTCCTAATGCAGCACTCGGTCCTAATGCAGCACTCGGTCCTAATGCAGCACTCTGTCCTAATGCAGCACTCAGTCCTAATGCAGCACTCGGTCCTAATGCAAACCTCGGTCCTAATGCAGCACTCGGTCCTAATGCAGCACTCGGTCCTAATGCAGCACTCGGTCCTAATGCAGCACTCGGTCCTAATGCAGCACTCGGTCCTAATGCAGCACTCGGTCCTAATGCAGCACTCGGTCCTAATGCAGCACTCGGTCCTAATGCAGCACTCGGTCCTAATGCAGCACTCGGTCCTAATGCAGCACTCAGTCCTAATGCAAACCTCGGTCCTAATGCAGGACTCGGTCCTAATGCAGCACTCGGTCCTAATGCAGCACTCGGTCCTAATGCAGCACTTTCGGTCCTAATGCAGCACTCGGTCCTAATGCAGCACTCGGTCCTAATGCAGCACTCGGTCCTAATGCAGCACTCGGTCCTAATGCAAACCTCGGTCCTAATGCAGCACTCGGTCCTAATGCAGCACTTTCGGTCCTAATGCAGCACTTTCGGTCCTAATGCAGCACTCGGTCCTAATGCAGCACTCGGTCCTAATGCAGCACTCGGTCCTAATGCAGCACTCGGTCCTAATGCAGCACTCGGTCCTAATGCAGCAACTCGGTCCTAATGCAGCACTCGGTCCTAATGCAGCACTCGGTCCTAATGCAAACCTCGGTCCTAATGCAGCACTCGGTCCTAATGCAGCACTCGGTCCTAATGCAGCACTCGGTCCTAATGCAGCACTCGGTCCTAATGCAGCACTCGGTCCTAATGCAGCACTCGGTCCTAATGCAGCACTCGGTCCTAATGCAGCACTCGGTCCTAATGCAGCACTCGGTCCTAATGCAGCACTCGGTCCTAATGCAAACCTCGGTCCTAATGCAGCACTCGGTCCTAATGCAGCACTCGGTCCTAATGCAGCACTCGGTCCTAATGCAGCACTCGGTCCTAATGCAGCACTCGGTCCTAATGCAGCACTCGGTCCTAATGCAGCACTCGGTCCTAATGCAGCACTCGGTCCTAATGCAGCACTCGGTCCTAATGCAAACCTCGGTCCTAATGCAGCACTCGGTCCTAATGCAGCACTCGGTCCTAATGCAGCACTTCGGTCCTAATGCAGCACTCGGTCCTAATGCAGCACTCGGTCCTAATGCAGCACTTTCGGTCCTAATGCAGCAACCTCGGTCCTAATGCAGCACTTTCGGTCCTAATGCAGCACTCGGTCCTAATGCAGCACTTCGGTCCTAATGCAGCACTTCGGTCCTAATGCAGCACTCGGTCCTAATGCAAACCTTTCGGTCCTAATGCAGCACTCGGTCCTAATGCAGCACTCGGTCCTAATGCAGCACTCGGTCCTAATGCAGCACTTTCGGTCCTAATGCAGCACTCGGTCCTAATGCAGCACTCGGTCCTAATGCAGCACTCGGTCCTAATGCAAACCTCGGTCCTAATGCAGCACTCGGTCCTAATGCAGCACTCGGTCCTAATGCAGCACTTTTCGGTCCTAATGCAGCACTCGGTCCTAATGCAGCACTCGGTCCTAATGCAGCACTCGGTCCTAATGCAAACCTCGGTCCTAATGCAGCACTCGGTCCTAATGCAGCACTCGGTCCTAATGCAGCACTCGGTCCTAATGCAGCTTTTCGGTCCTAATGCAGCACTCGGTCCTAATGCAGCACTCGGTCCTAATGCAGCACTCGGTCCTAATGCAGCACTCGGTCCCTAATGCACCTTTTCGGTCCTAATGCAGCACTCGGTCCTAATGCAGCACTTCGGTCCTAATGCAGCACTCGGTCCTAATGCAGCACTCGGTCCTAATGCAGCACTCGGTCCTAATGCAGCACTCGGTCCTAATGCAAACCTCGGTCCTAATGCAGCACTCGGTCCTAATGCAGCACTCGGTCCTAATGCAGCACTTTCGGTCCTAATGCAGCACTCGGTCCTAATGCAGCACTCGGTCCTAATGCAGCACTCGGTCCTAATGCAGCACTCGGTCCTAATGCAAACCTCGGTCCTAATGCAGCACTCGGTCCTAATGCAGCACTTTCGGTCCTAATGCAGCACTCGGTCCTAATGCAGCACTCGGTCCTAATGCAGCACTCGGTCCTAATGCAGCACTTTTCGGTCCTAATGCAGCACTCGGTCCTAATGCAGCACTCGGTCCTAATGCAGCACTCGGTCCTAATGCAGCACTCGGTCCTAATGCAGCACTCGGTCCTAATGCAGCACTCGGTCCCTAATGCAGCACTCGGTCCTAATGCAGCACTCGGTCCTAATGCAGCACTCGGTCCTAATGCAAACCTTTTCGGTCCTAATGCAGCACTTTCGGTCCTAATGCAGCACTCGGGTCCTAATGCAGCACTTTCGGTCCTAATGCAGCACTCGGTCCTAATGCAGCACTCGGTCCTAATGCAGCACTCGGTCCTAATGCAGCACCTTCGGTCCTAATGCAGCACTCGGTCCTAATGCAAACCTCGGTCCTAATGCAGCACTCGGTCCTAATGCAGCACTTTCGGTCCTAATGCAGCACTCGGTCCTAATGCAGCACTCGGTCCTAATGCAAACCTTCGGTCCTAATGCAGCACTTTTCGGTCCTAATGCAGCACTCGGTCCTAATGCAGCACTCGGTCCTAATGCAGCACTCGGTCCTAATGCAGCACTCGGTCCTAATGCAGCACTCGGTCCTAATGCAGCACTTTCGGTCCTAATGCAGCACTCGGTCCTAATGCAGCACCTCGGTCCTAATGCAGCACTTCGGTCCTAATGCAGCACTCGGTCCTAATGCAGCACTCGGTCCTAATGCAGCACTCGGTCCTAATGCAGCACTCGGTCCTAATGCAGCACTCGGTCCTAATGCAGCACTCGGTCCTAATGCAGCACTCGGTCCTAATGCAGCACTCGGTCCTAATGCAGCCCTCGGTCCTAATGCAGCACTCGGTCCTAATGCAGCACTCGGTCCTAATGCAGCACTCGGTCCTAATGCAGCACTCGGTCCTAATGCAGCACTCGGTCCTAATGCAGCACTCGGTCCTAATGCAAACCTCGGTCCTAATGCAGCACTCGGTCCTAATGCAGCACTCGGTCCTAATGCAGCACTTCGGTCCTAATGCAGCACTCGGTCCTAATGCAGCACTCGGTCCTAATGCAGCACTCGGTCCTAATGCAGCACTCGGTCCTAATGCGCACTTTCGGTCCTAATGCAGCACTCGGTCCTAATGCAGCACTCGGTCCTAATGCAGCACTCGGTCCTAATGCAGCACTCGGTCCTAATGCAGCACTCGGTCCTAATGCAGCACTTCGGTCCTAATGCAGCACTCGGTCCTAATGCAGCACTCGGTCCTAATGCAGCACTTTCGGTCCTAATGCAAACTCGGTCCTAATGCAGCACTCGGTCCTAATGCAGCACTCGGTCCTAATGCAGCACTCGGTCCTAATGCAGCACTTTCGGTCCTAATGCAGCACTCGGTCCTAATGCAGCACCTCGGTCCTAATGCAGCACTCGGTCCTAATGCAGCACTCGGTCCTAATGCAGCACTCGGTCCTAATGCAGCACTCGGTCCTAATGCAGCACTCTCGGTCCTAATGCAGCACTCGGTCCTAATGCAGCACTCGGTCCTAATGCAGCACTCGGTCCCTAATGCAGCACTCGGTCCTAATGCAGCACCTTTTCGGTCCTAATGCAGCACTCGGTCCTAATGCAGCACTCGGTCCTAATGCAGCACTCGGTCCTAATGCAGCACTCGGTCCTAATGCAGCACTTTCGGTCCTAATGCAGCACTCGGTCCTAATGCAGCACTCGGTCCTAATGCAGCACTCGGTCCTAATGCAGCACCTCGGTCCTAATGCAGCACTCGGTCCTAATGCACTTCGGTCCTAATGCAGCACTCGGTCCTAATGCAGCACTCGGTCCTAATGCAGCACTCGGTCCTAATGCAGCACTCGGTCCTAATGCAGCACTCGGTCCTAATGCAGCACTCGGTCCTAATGCAGCACTCGGTCCTAATGCAGCACTCGGTCCTAATGCAGCACTCGGTCCTAATGCAGCACTCGGTCCTAATGCAGCCCTCGGTCCTAATGCAGCACTCGGTCCTAATGCAGCACTCGGTCCTAATGCAGCACTCGGTCCTAATGCAGCACTCGGTCCTAATGCAGCACTCGGTCCTAATGCAAACCTCGGTCCTAATGCAGCACTCGGTCCTAATGCAGCACTCGGTCCTAATGCAGCACTCGGTCCTAATGCAGCACTTCGGTCCTAATGCAGCACTCGGTCCTAATGCAGCACCTCGGTCCTAATGCAGCCTCGGTCCTAATGCAGCACTCGGTCCTAATGCAGCACTCGGTCCTAATGCAGCACTCGGTCCTAATGCAGCACTCGGTCCTAATGCAGCACTCGGTCCTAATGCAGCACTCGGTCCTAATGCAGCACCTCGGTCCTAATGCAGCACTCGGTCCTAATGCAGCACTCGGTCCTAATGCAGCACTCGGTCCTAATGCAAACCTCGGTCCTAATGCAGCACTCGGTCCTAATGCAACTCGGTCTAATGCAGCACTCTCTAATGCAGCACTTTTCGGTCCTAATGCAGCACTCGGTCCTAATGCAGCACTCGGTCCTAATGCAGCACTCGGTCCTAATGCAGCACACTCGGTCCTAATGCAGCACCTCGGTCCTAATGCAGCACTCGGTCCTAATGCAGCACTTTCGGTCCTAATGCAGCACTCGGTCCTAATGCAGCACTCGGTCCTAATGCAGCACTCGGTCCTAATGCAGCACTCGGTCCTAATGCAGCACTCGGTCCTAATGCAGCACTCGGTCCTAATGCAGCACTCGGTCCTAATGCAGCACTCGGTCCTAATGCAGCCAAGCCCTTTCGGTCCTAATGCAGCACTTTCGGTCCTAATGCAGCACCTCGGTCCTAATGCAGCACTCGGTCCTAATGCAGCACTCGGTCCTAATGCAGCACTCGGTCCTAATGCAGCACTTTCGGTCCTAATGCAGCACTCGGTCCTAATGCAGCACTTTCGGTCCTAATGCAGCACTCGGTCCTAATGCAGCACTCGGTCCTAATGCAGCACTTCGGTCCTAATGCAGCACTCGGTCCTAATGCAGCACTCGGTCCTAATGCAGCACTTCGGTCCTAATGCAGCACTCGGTCCTAATGCAGCACTCGGTCCTAATGCGCACTTTCGGTCCCATGCCTTTTCGGTCCTAATGCAGCACTCGGTCCTAATGCAGCCCTCCGGTCCTAATGCAGCACTCGGTCCTAATGCAGCACTCGGTCCTAATGCCCACTTTCGGTCCTAATGCAGCACTCGGTCCTAATGCAGCACTCGGTCCGCAGCCTCGTTAATGCAAACCTCGGTCCTAATGCAGCACTCGGTCCTAATGCAGCACTCGGTCCTAATGCAGCACTCGGTCCTAATGCAGCACTCGGTCCTAATGCAGCACTTCGGTCCTAATGCAGCACTCCGGTCCTAATGCAGCACTCGGTCCTAATGCAGCACTCGGTCCTAATGCAGCACTCGGTCCTAATGCAGCACTCGGTCCTAATGCAGCACTCGGTCCTAATGCAGCACTCGGTCCTAATGCAGCACTCGGTCCTAATGCAAACCTCGGTCCTAATGCAGCACTCGGTCCTAATGCAGCACTTTTCGGTCCTAATGCAGCACTCGGTCTATGCAGCACTTTCGGTCCTAATGCAGCACTCGGTCCTAATGCAGCACTCGGTCCTAATGCAGCACTCGGTCCTAATGCAGCACTCCGGTCCTAATGCAGCACTCGGTCCTAATGCAACCTTTTCGGTCTAATGCAGCCCTCGGTCCTAATGCAGCACTCGGTCCTAATGCAGCACTCGGTCCTAATGCAGCCTCGGTCCTAATGCAGCACTCGGTCCTAATGCAGCACTTCGGTCCTAATGCAGCACTTCGGTCCTAATGCAGCACTCGGTCCTAATGCAGCACTCGGTCCTAATGCAGCACTCGGTCCTAATGCAGCACTCGGTCCTAATGCAGCACTCGGTCCTAATGCAGCACTCGGTCCTAATGCAGCACTTTCGGTCCTAATGCAGCACTCGGTCCTAATGCAGCACTCGGTCCTAATGCAGCACTTCGGTCCTAATGCAGCACTCGGTCCTAATGCAGCACTCGGTCCTAATGCAGCACTCGGTCCTAATGCAGCACTCGGTCCTAATGCAGCACTCGGTCCTAATGCCTTTTCGGTCCTAATGCAGCACTCGGTCCTAATGCAGCACTCGGTCCTAATGCAGCACTCGGTCCTAATGCAGCACTCGGTCCTAATGCAACCTCGGTCCTAATGCAGCACTCGGTCCTAATGCAGCACTCGGTCCTAATGCAGCACTCGGTCCTAATGCAGCACTCGGTCCTAATGCAGCACTCGGTCCTAATGCAGCACTCGGTCCTAATGCAGACCTCGGTCTAATGCAGGACTCGGTCCTAATGCAGCACTCGGTCCTAATGCAGCACTCCGGTCCTAATGCAGCACTCGGTCCTAATGCAGCACTCGGTCCTAATGCAGCACTCGGTCCTAATGCAGCACTCGGTCCTAATGCAGCACTTTCGGTCCTAATGCAGCACTCGGTCCTAATGCAGCACTCGGTCCTAATGCAAACCTCGGTCCTAATGCAGCACTCGGTCCTAATGCAGCACTTTCGGTCCTAATGCAGCACTCGGTCCTAATGCAGCACTCGGTCCTAATGCAGCACTCGGTCCTAATGCAGCACTCGGTCCTAATGCAGCACTCGGTCCTAATGCAAACCTCGGTCCTAATGCAGCACTCAGTCCTAATGCAGCACTCGGTCCTAATGCAAACCTCGGTCCTAATGCAGCACTCGGTCCTAATGCAGCACTCAGTCCTAATGCAGCACTCGGTCCTAATGCAGCACTCGGTCCTAATGCAAACCTCGGTCCTAATTTATTTATTATTATTATTTTTTTTATTTCACCTTTATTTAACCAGGTAAGCCAGTTGAGAACAGGTTCTCATTTACAACTGCGACCTGGCCAAGATAAAGCAAAGTAGTGCAATAAAAACAACACAGAGTTACATATGGGGTAAAGAAAAAAAACATAAAGTCAGAAAATACAACAGAAAATATATATACAGTGTGTGCAAATGTAGCAAGTTATGGAGGTAAGGCAATAAATGGGCTATAGTGCAGAATAATTACAATAGTATTAACACTGGAATGCTAGATGTGCAAGAGATTATGTGCAAATAGAGATACTGGGGTGCAAAAGAGCAAATTAAATAACAATATAGGGATGAGGTAGTTGGGTGGGCTAATTTCAGATGGGCTGTGTACAGGTGCAGTGATCGGTAAGGTGCTCTGACAACTGATGCTTAAAGTTATTGGGGGAGATAAGAGTCTCCAGCTTCAGAGATTTTTGCAATTCGTTCCAGTCATTGGCAGCAGAGAACTGGAAGGAATGGCGGCCAAAGGAGGTGTTGGCTTTGGGAATGACCAGTGAGATATACCTGCTGGAGCGCAGACTACGGGTGGGTGCTGCTATGGTGACCAATGAGCTAAGATAGGCGGGGATTTGCCTAGCAGTGATTTATAGATGGCCTGGAGCCAGTGGGTTTGACCGACGAACATGTAGTGAGGACCAGCCAACAAGAACGTACAGGTCACAGTGGTGGGTAGTGTATGGGGCTTTGGAGACAAAACGGATGGCACTGTGATAGACTACATCCAATTTGCTGAGTAGAGTGTTGGAGGCTATTTTGTAAATGACATCGCCGAAGTCAAGGATCGGTAGGATAGTCAGTTTTACGAGGGCATGTTTGGCAGCATGAGTGAAGGAGGCTTTGTTGCGAAATAGGAAGCCGATTCTAGATTTAACTTTGGATTGGAGATTCTTTATGTGAGTCTGGAAGTTGAGTTTACAGTCTAACCAGACACCTAGATATTTGTAGTTGTCCACATACTCTAGGTCAGACCCGTCGAGAGTGGTGATTCTAGTCGGGTGGGCGGGTGCTAGCAGCGTTCGATTGAAAAGCATGCATTTAGTTTTACTAGTGTTTAAGAGCAGTTGAAGGCTACTGAAGGATTGTTGTATGGCATTGAAGCTCGTTTGGAGGTTTGTTAACACAGTGTCCAATGAAGGGCCAGATGTATACAAAATGGTGTCGTCTGCGTAGAGGTGGATCTGAGAGTCACCAGCAGCAAGAGCGACATCATTGATATACACGGAGAAAAGTGTCGGCCCAAGAATTGAACCCTGTGGCACCCCCATAGAGACTGCCATAGGTCCAGACAACAGGCCCTCCGATTTGACACACTGAACTCTATCTGAGAAGTAGTTGGTGAACCAGGCGAGGCAGTCATTTGAGAAACCAAGGCTATTTAGTCTGCCAATAAGAATGCGGTGGTTGACAGAGTCGAAAGCCTTGGCCAGGTCGATGAAGACGGCTGCACAGTACTGTCTATTATCAATCGCGGTTATAATATCGTTTAGGACCTTGAGCGTGGCTGAAGTGCACCCGTGACCAGCTCGGAAACCGGATTGCATAGCGGAGAAGGTACGGTGGTATTCGAAATGGTCGATGATCTGTTTGTTAACTTGGCTTTCGAATACTTTCGAAAGGCAGGGCAGGATGGATATAGGTCTGTAGCAGT
This sequence comes from Coregonus clupeaformis, assembly GCF_020615455.1. Lineage (NCBI taxonomy): Eukaryota > Metazoa > Chordata > Actinopteri > Salmoniformes > Salmonidae > Coregonus > Coregonus clupeaformis. Next base: position 44,098,946 of record NC_059212.1, on the reverse strand, counting down.
TTGGATCTAGAGTGTCACCCCTTTGAAGAGGGGGATGACCGCGGCAGCTTTCAATCTCTGGGGATCTCAGACGTTATGAAAGAGAGGTTGAACAGACTAGTAATAGGGGTTGCGACAATTTCGGCGTAGTTTTAGGAAGAAAGGGTCCAGATTGTCTAGCCCAGCTGATTTGTAGGGGTCCAGATTTTGCAGCGCTTTCAAAAACATCAACTGTCTGAATTTGTGTGAAGGAGAAGCGGGGGGCATGGGCAAGTTGCAGCAGAGGGTGCAGAGTTGGTGGCCGGGTTAGTGGTAGCCAGATGGAAAGCATGGCCAGCTGTAGCAAAATGCTTGTTGAAATTCTCGATTATTGTAGATTTATCGGTGGTGATAGTGTTTCCTAGCCTCAGTGCAGTGGGCAGCTGGGAGGAAGTGCTCTTATTCTCCATGGACTTTACAGTGTCCCAAAACTTTTTGGAGTTAGTGCTACAGGATGCAAATTTCTGTTTGAAAAATGCAGCACTCGGTCCTAATGCAGCACTCGGTCCTAAACCTCGGTCCTAATGCAGCACTCGGTCCTAATGCAGCACTCGGTCCTAATGCAGCACTCGGTCCTAATGCAGCACTTTCGGTCCTAATGCAGCACTTCGGTCCTAATGCAGCACTTTCGGTCCTAATGCAGCACTCAGTCCTAATGCAAACCTCGGTCCTAATGCAGCACTCGGTCCTAATGCAAACCTCGGTCCTAATGCAGCACTCGGTCCTAATGCAGCACTCGGTCCTAATGCAGCACTCGGTCCTAATGCAGCACTCGGTCCTAATGCAGCATTTCGGTCCTAATGCAGCACTCGGTCCTAATGCAGCACTTCGGTCCTAATGCAGCACTCAGTCCTAATGCAAACCTCGGTCCTAATGCAGGACTCGGTCCTAATGCAGCACTTTCGGTCCTAATGCAGCACTCGGTCCTAATGCAGCACTCGGTCCTAATGCAGCACTTTCGGTCCTAATGCAGCACTTCGGTCCTAATGCAGCACTCGGTCCTAATGCAGCACTCGGTCCTAATGCAAACCTCAGTCCTAATGCAGCACTCGGTCCTAATGCAGCACTCGGTCCTAATGCAGCACTTTCGGTCCTAATGCAGCACTCGGTCCTAATGCAAACCTCGGTCCTAATGCAGCACTCAGTCCTAATGCAGCACTCGGTCCTAATGCAAACCTCGGTCCTAATGCAGCACTTTCGGTCCTAATGCAGCACTCGGTCCTAATGCAGCACTTCGGTCCTAATGCAGCACTCGGTCCTAATGCAAACCTCGGTCCTAATGCAGCACTCCGGTCCTAATGCAGCACTCGGTCCTAATGCAGCACTCTGTCCTAATGCAGCACTCGGTCCTAATGCAGCACTCAGTCCTAATGCAAACCTCGGTCCTAATGCAGCACTCGGTCCTAATGCAAACCTCGGTCCTAATGCAGCACTCAGTCCTAATGCAGCACTCGGTCCTAATGCAGCACTCGGTCCTAATGCAAACCTCGGTCCTAATGCAGCACTCGGTCCTAATGCAGCACTCGGTCCTAATGCAGCACTCGGTCCTAATGCAGCACTCGGTCCTAATGCAGCACTCGGTCCTAATGCAGCACTCGGTCCTAATGCAGCACTCGGTCCTAATGCAAACCTCGGTCCTAATGCAGCACTCGGTCCTAATGCAGCACTCGGTCCTAATGCAGCACTCGGTCCTAATGCAAACCTCGGTCCTAATGCAGCACTCGGTCCTAATGCAAACCTCGGTCCTAATGCAGCACTCGGTCCTAATGCAGCACTCGGTCCTAATGCAGCACTCGGTCCTAATGCAGCACTCGGTCCTAATGCAGCACTCGGTCCTAATGCAGCACTCGGTCCTAATGCAGACCTCGGTCCTAATGCAAACCTCGGTCCTAATGCAGCACTTTTCGGTCCTAATGCAGCACTCGTCCTAATGCAGCACTCGGTCCTAATGCAAACCTCGGTCCTAATGCAGCACTTCGGTCCTAATGCAGCACTCGGTCCTAATGCAGCACTCGGTCCTAATGCAGCACTTCGGTCCTAATGCAGCACTTTCGGTCCCTAATGCAGCACTCGGTCCTAATGCAGCACTCGGTCCTAATGCAGCACTCCGTCCTAATGCAGCACTCGGTCCTAATGCACACCTTCGGGTCCTAATGCAGCACTCGGTCCTAATGCAGCACTTTCGGTCCTAATGCAGCACTCGGTCCTAATGCAGCACTTCGGTCCTAATGCAGCACTCGGTCCTAATGCAGCACTCGGTCCTAATGCAGCACTCGGTCCTAATGCAGCTCCGGTCCTAATGCAACACCTCGGTCCTAATGCAGCACTCGGTCCTAATGCAGCACTCGGTCCTAATGCAAACCTCGGTCCTAATGCAGCACTCGGTCCTAATGCAGCACTTTCGGTCCTAATGCAGCACTCGGTCCTAATGCAAACCTCGGTCCTAATGCAGCACTCAGTCCTAATGCAGCACTCGGTCCTAATGCAAACCTCGGTCCTAATGCAGCACTCGGTCCTAATGCAGCACTTCGGTCCTAATGCAGCACTCGGTCCTAATGCAGCACTTTCGGTCCTAATGCAGCACTCGGTCCTAATGCAGCACTTTTCGGTCCTAATGCAGCACTTTCCGGTCCTAATGCAGCACTCAGTCCTAATGCAGCAACCTCGGTCCTAATGCAGCACTTTCGGTCCTAATGCAGCACTCGGTCCTAATGCAGCACTTTCGGTCCTAATGCAGCACTTCGGTCCTAATGCAGCACTTTCGGTCCTAATGCAGCACTCGGTCCTAATGCAAACCTCGGTCCTAATGCAGCACTCGGTCCTAATGCAGCACTCGGTCTAAACCTCGGTCCTAATGCAGCACTTTCGGTCCTAATGCAGCACTTCGGTCCTAATGCAGCACTCGGTCCTAATGCAGCACTCGGTCCTAATGCAGCACTTCCGGTCCTAATGCACTCGGTCCTAATGCAGCACTCAGTCCTAATGCAAACCTCGGTCCTAATGCAGCACTTCGGTCCTAATGCAAACCCTCGGTCCTAATGCAGCACTTCGGTCCTAATGCAGCACTCGGTCCTAATGCAGCACTCGGTCCTAATGCAGCACTTCGGTCCTAATGCAGCACTCGGTCCTAATGCAAACCTCGGTCCTAATGCAGCACTCAGTCCTAATACAGCACTCGGTCCTAATGCAAACCTCGGTCCTAATGCAGCACTCGGTCCTAATGCAGCACTCAGTCCTAATGCAGCACTCGGTCCTAATGCAGCACTCGGTCCTAATGCAAACCTCGGTCCTAATGCAGCACTCGGTCCTAATGCAGCACTCGGTCCTAAACCTCGGTCCTAATGCAGCACTCGGTCCTAATGCAGCACTCGGTCCTAATGCAGCACTCGGTCCTAATGCAGCACTCGGTCCTAATGCAGCACTCGGTCCTAATGCAGCACTCGGTCCTAATGCAAACCTCGGTCCTAATGCAGCACTTTCGGTCCTAATGCAGCACTTTCGGTCCTAATGCAGCACTCGGTCCTAATGCAGCACTCGGTCCTAATGCAGCACTCGGTCCTAATGCAGCACTTTCGGTCCTAATGCAGCACTCGGTCCTAATGCAGCACTCGGTCCTAATGCAGCACTCAGTCCTAATGCAGCAACTCGGTCCTAATGCAGGACTCGGTCCTAATGCAGCACTCGGTCCTAATGCAGCACTCGGTCCTAATGCAGCACTCGGTCCTAATGCAGCACTCGGTCCTAATGCAGCACTCGGTCCTAATGCAGCACTCGGTCCTAATGCAGCACTCGGTCCTAATGCAGCAACCTCGGTCCTAATGCAGCACTCGGTCCTAATGCAGCACTCGGTCCTAATGCAGCACTCGGTCCTAATGCAGACCTCGGTCCTAATGCAGCACTCGGTCCTAATGCAGCACTCGGTCCTAATGCAAACCTCGGTCCTAATGCAGCACTCGGTCCTAATGCAGCACTCGGTCCTAATGCAGCACTCGGTCCTAATGCAGCACTCGGTCCTAATGCAGCACTCGGTCCTAATGCAGCACTCGGTCCTAATGCAGCACTCAGTCCTAATGCAAACCTCGGTCCTAATGCAGCACTCGGTCCTAATGCAGCACTCGGTCCTAATGCAGCACTCGGTCCTAATGCAGCACTCGGTCCTAATGCAGCACTCGGTCCTAATGCAGCACTCGGTCCTAATGCAAACCTCGGTCCTAATGCAGCACTCGGTCCTAATGCAGCACTCGGTCCTAATGCAGCACTTTCCGGTCCTAATGCAGCACTTTCGGTCCTAATGCAGCACTCGGTCCTAATGCAGCACTCGGTCCTAATGCAGCACTCGGTCCTAATGCAAACCTCGGTCCTAATGCAGCACTTTCGGTCCTAATGCAGCACTCGGTCCTAATGCAGCACTCGGTCCTAATGCAGCACTCGGTCCTAATGCAGCACTCGGTCCTAATGCAGCACTCTGTCCTAATGCAGCACTCGGTCCTAATGCAGCACTTCGGTCCTAATGCAAACCTCGGTCCTAATGCAGCACTTTCGGTCCTAATGCAGCACTCGGTCCTAATGCAGCACTCGGTCCTAATGCAGCACTCGGTCCTAATGCAGCACTCGGTCCTAATGCAGCACTCGGTCCTAATGCAGCACTCGGTCCTAATGCAAACCTCGGTCCTAATGCAGCACTCGGTCCTAATGCAGCACTCGGTCCTAATGCAGCACTCGGTCCTAATGCAGCACTCGGTCCTAATGCAGCACTTCGGTCCTAATGCAGCACTCGGTCCTAATGCAGCACTCGGTCCTAATGCAGCACTCGGTCCTAATGCAGCACTCGGTCCTAATGCAAACCTCGGTCCTAATGCAGCACTCGGTCCTAATGCAGCACTCGGTCCTAATGCAGCACTCGGTCCTAATGCAGCACTCGGTCCTAATGCAGCACTCGGTCCTAATGCAGCACTCGGTCCTAATGCAGCACTCGGTCCTAATGCAAACCTCGGTCCTAATGCAGCACTCAGTCCTAATGCAGCACTCGGTCCTAATGCAAACCTCGGTCCTAATGCAGCACTCGGTCCTAATGCAGCACTCAGTCCTAATGCAGCACTCGGTCCTAATGCAGCACTCGGTCCTAATGCAAACCTCGGTCCTAATGCAGCACTCGGTCCTAATGCAGCACTCGGTCCTAAACCTCGGTCCTAATGCAGCACTCGGTCCTAATGCAGCACTCGGTCCTAATGCAGCACTCGGTCCTAATGCAGCACTCGGTCCTAATGCAGCACTCGGTCCTAATGCAGCACTCGGTCCTAATGCAGCACTCGGTCCTAATGCAGCACTCGGTCCTAATGCAGCACTCAGTCCTAATGCAAACCTCGGTCCTAATGCAGCACTCGGTCCTAATGCAAACCTCGGTCCTAATGCAGCACTCGGTCCTAATGCAGCACTCGGTCCTAATGCAGCACTTCGGTCCTAATGCAGCACTCGGTCCTAATGCAGCACTCGGTCCTAATGCAGCACTCGGTCCTAATGCAGCACTCGGTCCTAATGCAGCACTCGGTCCTAATGCAGCACTCAGTCCTAATGCAAACCTCGGTCCTAATGCAGGACTCGGTCCTAATGCAGCACTCGGTCCTAATGCAGCACTCGGTCCTAATGCAGCACTCGGTCCTAATGCAGCACTCTAATGCAGCACTCGGTCCTAATGCAGCACTCGGTCCTAATGCAGCACTCGGTCCTAATGCAAACCTCAGTCCTAATGCAGCACTCGGTCCTAATGCAGCACTCGGTCCTAATGCAGCACTCGGTCCTAATGCAGCACTCGGTCCTAATGCAAACCTCGGTCCTAATGCAGCACTCGGTCCTAATGCAGCACTTCGGTCCTAATGCAGCACTCGGTCCTAATGCAGCACTCGGTCCCTAATGCAGCACTTTTCGGTCCTAATGCAGCACTCGGTCCTAATGCAGCACTCGGTCCTAATGCAGCACTCGGTCCTAATGCAGCACTCGGTCCTAATGCAGCACTCGGTCCTAATGCAAACCTCGGTCCTAATGCAGCACTCGGTCCTAATGCAGCACTCGGTCCTAATGCAGCACTCTGTCCTAATGCAGCACTCGGTCCTAATGCAGCACTCAGTCCTAATGCAAACCTCGGTCCTAATGCAGCACTCGGTCCTAATGCAGCACTCGGTCCTAATGCAGCACTCGGTCCTAATGCAGCACTCGGTCCTAATGCAGCACTCGGTCCTAATGCAGCACTCGGTCCTAATGCAGCACTCGGTCCTAATCCAGCACTCAGTCCTAATGCAAACCTCGGTCCTAATGCAGCACTCGGTCCTAATGCAGCACTCGGTCCTAATGCAGCACTCGGTCCTAATGCAGCACTCGGTCCTAATGCAGCACTCGGTCCTAATGCAGCACTCGGTCCTAATGCAGCACTCGGTCCTAATGCAAACCTCAGTCCTAATGCAGCACTCGGTCCTAATGCAGCACTCGGTCCTAATGCAGCACTCGGTCCTAATGCAGCACTCGGTCCTAATGCAGCACTCGGTCCTAATGCAGCACTCGGTCCAATGCAGCACTTTCGGTCCTAATGCAGCACTTTTCGGTCCTAATGCAGCACTCGGTCCTAATGCAGCACTCGGTCCTAATGCAAACCTCGGTCCTAATGCAGCACTCGGTCCTAATGCAGCACTTTCGGTCCTAATGCAGCACTCGGTCCTAATGCAGCACTTTCGGTCCTAATGCAGCACTCGGTCCTAATGCAGCACTTCGGTCCTAATGCAGCACTCGGTCCTAATGCAGCACTCGGTCCTAATGCAGCTCTCGGTCCTAATGCAGCACTCGGTCCTAATGCAGCACTCGGTCCTAATGCAGCACTCGGTCCTAATGCAAACCTCGGTCCTAATGCAGCACTCGGTCCTAATGCAGCACTCGGTCCTAATGCAGCACTCGGTCCTAATGCAAACCTCGGTCCTAATGCAGCACTCGGTCCTAATGCAGCACTCGGTCCTATTGCAGCACTTTCGGTCCTAATGCAGCACTCGGTCCTAATGCAAACCTCGGTCCTAATGCAGCACTCGGTCCTAATGCAGCACTCGGTCCTAATGCAGCACTCGGTCCTAATGCAGCACTCGGTCCCAATGCAGCACTCGGTCCTAATGCAGCACTTTCGGTCCTAATGCAGCACTCGGTCCTAATGCAGCACTCGGTCCTAATGCAGCACTCGGTCCCTAATGCACACCTCGGTCCTAATGCAGCACTCGGTCCTAATGCAGCACTCGGTCCTAATGCAGCACTCGGTCCTAATGCAGCACTCGGTCCTAATGCAGCACTCGGTCCCTAATGCAGCACTTTCGGTCCTAATGCAGCACTCGGTCCTAATGCAACACCTCGGTCCTAATGCAGCACTCGGTCCTAATGCAGCACTCGGTCCTAATGCAGCACTTTCGGTCCTAATGCAGCACTCGGTCCTAATGCAGCACTCGGTCCTAATGCAGCACTCGGTCCTAATGCAGCACTCGGTCCTAATGCAGCACTCGGTCCTAATGCAGCACTCGGTCCTAATGCAGCACTCGGTCCTAATGCAGCACTCGGTCCTAATGCAGCACTCGGTCCTAATGCAGCACCTCGGTCCTAATGCAGCACTCGGTCCTAATGCAGCACTCGGTCCTAATGCAGCACTCGGTCCTAATGCAGCACTCGGTCCTAATGCAGCACTTTCGGTCCTAATGCAGCACTCGGTCCTAATGCAGCACTCGGTCCTAATGCAGCACTTCGGTCCTAATGCAGCACTCGGTCCTAATGCAGCACTCGGTCCTAATGCAGCACTCGGTCCTAATGCAGCACTTCGGTCCTAATGCAGCACTCGGTCCTAATGCAGCACTCGGTCCTAATGCAGCACTCGGTCCTAATGCAGCACTCGGTCCTAATGCAGCACTCGGTCCTAATGCAGAACCTCGGTCCTAATGCAGCACTCGGTCCTAATGCAGCACTCGGTCCTAATGCAGCACTCGGTCCTAATGCAGCACTTCGGTCCTAATGCAGCACTCGGTCCTAATGCAGCACTCGGTCCTAATGCAGCACTCGGTCCTAATGCAGCACTCGGTCCTAATGCAGCACTTCGGTCCTAATGCAGCACTCGGTCCTAATGCAGCACTCAGTCCTAATGCAAACCTCGGTCCTAATGGAGCACTCGGTCCTAATGCAGCACTCGGTCCTAATGCAGCACTCGGTCCTAATGCAGCACTCGGTCCTAATGCAGCACTCGGTCCTAATGCAGCACTCGGTCCTAATGCAAACCTCGGTCCTAATGCAGCACTCAGTCCTAATGCAGCACTCGGTCCTAATGCAGCACTCGGTCCTAATGCAGCACTCGGTCCTAATGCAGCACTCGGTCCTAATGCAGCACTCAGTCCTAATGCAAACCTCGGTCCTAATGCAGGACTCAGTCCTAATGCAGCACTCGGTCCTAATGCAGCACTCAGTCCTAATGCAGCACTCGGTCCTAATGCAGCACTCGGTCCTAATGCAAACCTCGGTCCTAATGCAGCACTCGGTCCTAATGCAGCACTCGGTCCTAATGCAGCACTCGGTCCTAATGCAGCACTCGGTCCTAATGCAAACCTCGGTCCTAATGCAGCACTCGGTCCTAATGCAGCACTCGGTCCTAATGCAGCACTCGGTCCTAATGCAGCACTCGGTCCTAATGCAGCATTCGGTCCTAATGCAGCACTCGGTCCTAATGCAGCACTTGGTCCTAATGCAGCACTCGGTCCTAATGCAAACCTCGGTCCTAATGCAGGACTCGGTCCTAATGCAGCACTCGGTCCTAATGCAGCACTCGGTCCTAATGCAGAACTCGGTCCTAATGCAGCACTTTTCGGTCCTAATGCAGCACTTCGGTCCTAATGCAGCACTCGGTCCTAATGCAGCACTCGGTCCTAATGCAGCACTTCGGTCCTAATGCATCACTCTGTCCTAATGCAGCACTCGGTCCTAATGCAGCACTCGGTCCTAATGCAGCACTCGGTCCTAATGCAAACCTCGGTCCTAATGCAAACCTCGGTCCTAATGCAGCACTCGGTCCTAATGCAGCACTCGGTCCTAATGCAGCACTCGGTCCTAATGCAGCACTCGGTCCTAATGCAGCACTCGGTCCTAATGCAGCACTCGGTCCTAATGCAGCACTCGGTCCTAATGCAAACCTCGGTCCTAATGCAGCACTCGGTCCTAATGCAGCACTCGGTCCTAATGCAGCACTTCGGTCCTAATGCAGCACTCGGTCCTAATGCAGCACTCGGTCCTAATGCAAACCTCGGTCCTAATGCAGCACTCGGTCCTAATGCAGCACTTTCGGTCCTAATGCAGCACTCGGTCCTAATGCAGCACTCGGTCCTAATGCAGCAACTCGGTCCTAATGCAGCACTCGGTCCTAATGCAGCATTTCGGTCCTAATGCAGCACTCGGTCCTAATGCACTTTCGGTCCTAATGCAGCACTCGGTCCTAATGCAGCACTCGGTCCTAATGCAGCACTCGGTCCTAATGCAGCACTCGGTCCTAATGCAGCACTCGGTCCTAATGCAGCACCTCGGTCCTAATGCAGCACTCGGTCCTAATGCAGCACTTCGGTCCTAATGCAGCACTCGGTCCTAATGCAGCACTCGGTCCTAATGCAGCACTCGGTCCTAATGCAGCACTCGGTCCTAATGCAGCACTCGGTCCTAATGCAGCACTCGGTCCTAATGCAGCACTCGGTCCTAATGCAGCACTCGGTCCTAATGCAGCACTTCGGTCCTAATGCAGCACTCGGTCCTAATGCAGCACTCGGTCCTAATGCAGCACTCGGTCCTAATGCAGCACTCGGTCCTAATGCAGCACTCGGTCCTAATGCAGCACTCGGTCCTAATGCAGCACTCGGTCCTAATGCAGCACTCGGTCCTAATGCAGCACTTCAGTCCTAATGCAGCACTCGGTCCCTAATGCAGCACTCGGTCCTAATGCAGCACTGTCCCATGCGCACTCGGTCCTAATGCAGCACTCGGTCCTAATGCCAACCTCGGTCCTAATGCAGCACTCGGTCCTAATGCAAACCTCGGTCCTAATGCAGCACTTTTCGGTCCTAATGCAGCACTCGGTCCTAATGCAGCACTTCGGTCCTAATGCAGCACTTCGGTCCTAATGCAGCACTCGGTCCTAATGCAGCACTTCGGTCCTAATGCAGCACTCGGTCCTAATGCAGACCTCGGTCCTAATGCAGCACTCGGTCCCAATGCAGCACTCGGTCCTAATGCAGCACTCGGTCCTAATGCAGCACTCGGTCCTAATGCAGCACTTCGGTCCTAATGCAGCACTCGGTCCTAATGCAGCACTCGGTCCTAATGCAGCACTCGGTCCTAATGCAGCACTCGGTCCTAATGCAGCACTTCGGTCCTAATGCAGCACTCGGTCCTAATGCAGCACTCGGTCCTAATGCAGCACTTTCGGTCCTAATGCAGCACTCGGTCCCAATGCAGCACTCGGTCCTAATGCAGCACTCGGTCCCAATGCAGCACTCGGTCCTAATGCAGCACTTTTCGGTCCTAATGCAGCACTCGGTCCTTATGCAGCACTCGGTCCTAATGCAGCACTCGGTCCTAATGCAGCACTCTGTCCTAATGCAAACCTCGGTCCTAATGCAGCACTCGGTCCTAATGCAGCACTCGGTCCTAATGCAAACCTCGGTCCTAATGCAGCACTCGGTCCTAATGCAACACTTGGTCCTAATGCAGCACTCGGTCCTAATGCAACACTTGGTCCTAATGCAGCACTCGGTCCTAATGCAGCACTCGGTCCTAATGCCAACCTCAGTCCTAATGCTTTAAAATATATATTAATATACTAACCTACTGAATGCGTTACTCATTGAATGCATGTGCTTGAAACCATTTCCTTGGAAGTATCTGTCTCCCTCCATCTCTCCCTCTGTTCCCCCCCCCTCGCTCGCTTTCTCTCTCTGTTTCTCTCTCTCTGTTTCTCTCTCTCTGTTTCTCTCTCTCTGTTTCTCTCTGTTTCTCTCTCTCTGTTTCTCTCTCTCTGTTTCTCTCTCTCTGTTTCTCTCTCTCTGTTTCTCTCCCTCCATCTCTCTCTCTGTTTCTCTCTCTCTGTTTCTCTCTTTCTGTTTCTCTCTCTCTGTTTCTCTCTCTCTGTTTCTCTCTCTCTATTTCTCTCTTTCTGTTTCTCTCTCTCTGTTTCTCTCTCTCTGTTTCTCTCTCTCTATTTCTCTCTCTCTGTTTCTCTCTCTGTTTCTCTCTCTCTGTTTGTCTCTCTCTGTTTCTCTCTCTCTGTTTCTCTCTTTCTCATTCTCTAACCCCCGTCCGTCCGTCCGTCCGTCCGCCCCCCCCGTCTCTCCATCCCTACCATGATATGAGAGGGAAACAGTTTCAGTCGTTTTGATGCATATGACCTATTACTATGGGGGAATAGATGGAGAAGGCCATATCACATCCAACACACACACACACGTATGCACGCACACCCACACACAGCTACTTTACCATAAGGTAAGAGAGGGAGGAGGAGAGTGGGGGGGAGGAGGGAGGAGGAGGGGAGAGTGGGGGGGAGGGAGAGTGAGAGGGACAGAGAGTAATATAAAATATGCTTTTTGGCTCTCTAAATTCAGCACCATACAGGAGTAGGGAGGAGGAGGGGGAGAGTGGGGGGGGAGAGGGAGGAGGAGGGGAGAGTGGGGGGAGGAGGAGTGGGGGGGAGGAGGAGTGGGGGGAGAGGGAGGAGGAGGGAGAGTGGGGGAGGAGGGGGAGAGTGGGGGGAGGAGGAGTGGGGGGAGGAGGAGTGGGGGGGGAGAGGGAGGAGGAGGGGAGAGTGGGGGGAGGAGGAGTGGGGGGAGGAGGAGTGGGGGAGAGGGAGGAGGAGGGGAGAGTGGGGGAGGAGGGGGAGAGTGGGGGAGGAGGAGTGGGGGGAGGAGGAGTGGGGGGGAGGAGGAGTGGGGGGGAGAGGGAGGAGGAGGGGAGAGTGGGGGAGGAGGGGGAGAGTGGGGGGAGGAGGAGTGGGGGGAGGAGGAGTGGGGGGAGAGGGAGGAGGAGGGGAGAGTGGGGGGAGGAGGGGGAGAGTGGGGGAGGAGGAGTGGGGGGAGGAGGAGTGGGGGGAGAGGGAGGAGGAGGGGAGAGTGGGGGGAGGAGGGGGAGAGTGGGGGGGAGGAGGGAGGAGGAGGGGGAGAGTGGGGGGGATGGGGGAGTGGGGGGAGGAGAGGAGAGTGGGGGGGAGGAGGGGGAGAGTGGGGGGAGGAGGAGGAGGGAGGTAAAATATGTTTTTGGGATGTTTCCTCTCTTTAAAGGAGGAGAGAACAGGAGCCTGGAACTCAGTCAACACTGTTACTGCTGTGGGAGGGCTGGCCAGGGGGGGCTGGCTGTGGGAGGGCTGGCCAGGGGGGGCTGGCTGTGGGAGGGCTGGCTGTGGGAGGGCTGGCTGTGTGGAGGGCTGGCTGTGGGAGGGCTGGCTGTGGGAGGGCTGGCCAGGGGGGGCTGGCTGTGGGAGGGCTGGTTGTGGGAGGGCTGGCCAGGGGGGGCTGGCTGTGGGAGGGCTGGCTGTGGGAGGGCTGGCTGTGGGAGGGCTGGCTGTGGGAGGGCTGGCTGTGGGAGGGCTGGCTGTGGGAGTGCTGGCTGTGGGAGTGCTGGCTGTGGGAGGGCTGGCTGTGGGAGGGCTGGCTGTGGGAGGGCTGGCCAGGGGGGGCTGGCTGTGGGAGGGCTGGCTGTGGGAGGGCTGGCCAGGGGGGGCTGGCTGTGGGAGGGCTGGCTGTGGGAGGGCTGGCTGTGGGAGGGCTGGCTGTGGGAGGGCTGGCTGTGGGAGGGCTGGCCAGGGGGCACTGTGGGAGGGCTGGCTGTGGGAGGGCTGGCTGTGGGAGGGCTGGCTGTGGGAGGGCTGGCTGTGGGAGGGCTGGCTGTGGGAGGGCTGGCTGTGGGAGGGCTGGCCAGGGGGTACTGTGGGACTACTGCCTTGATAAATGCTGGGGTCATATGGGAACATTTCAATGAGGGAAGAAGAGGTTTCATAAACATCTAATGTAGCCAGCTGGTCAGCTGGACAAGACGAAAAGTTTGCTCAGGGCACTGACCACATGGGGAGTCCATCTCTCTCTGTCCTTGTCCTGCCTCCCCTCTCCCCTCTCCCCTCCTCCCTACCTTCCTCCCTCTGTCCTCCCTCTCCACCCCCTCCCCTCCTCCCTACCTTCCTCACTCTATGTCCTCCCTCTCCACCCCCTCCCCTCCTCCCTACCTCTATGTACTCTCTCTCCACCCCCTCTCCCCACCACCCTATCTTCCTCACTCTATGTACTCTCTCCACCCCCTCTCCCCTCCTCTCCCCTCCCCCTACCTTCCTCACTCTATATCCTCCTCTCCACCCCCTCTCCCCCCTCTCCCCTCCCCCCTACCTTCCTCACTCTATATCCTCCCTCTCCACCCCCTCTCCCCCCCTCTCCCCTCCCCCCTACCTTCCTCACTCTATATCCTCCCTCTCCACCCCCTCTCCCCTCCTCTCCTATTCTCCCCACCTTCCTCCCTTTGTCTGTGTTGACATGTGCTTTATAGGACAAGGCCATTAACCTTAGAGAAAGAGAAGGAGAGAGGGAGGGAAGGAGAGAGAGGCACAGAGAGAGATCCCAGAGGGATGGAAAGAGAGGACAGATTCCAGAGGGATGGAAAGAGAGGACAGATTCCAGAGGGATGGAAAGAGAGGACAGATTCCAGAGGGATGGAAAGAGAGGACAGATTCCAGAGGGATGGAAAGAGAGGACAGATCCCAGAGGGATGGAAAGAGAGGACAGATTCCAGAGGGATGGAAAGAGAGGACAGATCCCAGAGGGATGGAAAGAGAGGACAGATTCCAGAGGGATGGAAAGAGAGGACAGATTCCAGAGGGATGGAGGAAGCCATTCCCAAAGCCATCACCTACAGAGAGATGAACTTGGAGAAGAGTCCCCTAAGCAAGCTGGTCCTGGGCTCTGTTCACAAACACAAACAGACCCCACAGAGCCCCAGGACAAAAACAACACGATTAGACCCAACCAAATCATGAGAAAACTAAAAGATAATTACTTGACACATTGGAAAGAATTAACAAAAAAAACAGAGCAAACTAGAATGCTATTTGGCTCTAAACAGAGAGTACACAGTGGCAGAATACCTGACCACTGTGACTGACCCAAACTTAAGGAAAGCTTTGACTATGTACAGAGTCAGTGAGCATAGTCTTGCTATTGAGAAAGGCCGCCGTAGGCAGACCTGGCTCTCAAGAGAAGACAGGCTATGTGCACACTGCCCACAAAATGAGGTGGAAACTGAGCTGCACTTCCTAACCTCCTGCCAAATATATGACCATATTAGAGACACATATTTCCCTCAGATTACAGAGATCCACAAAGAATTCGAAAACAAACCCAATTTTGATAAACTCCCATATCTACTGGGTGAAAAACCACAGTGTGCCATCACAGCAGCAATATTTGTGACCTGTTGCCACAAGAAAAGAGCAACCAGTGAAGAACAAACACCATTGTAAATACAACCCATATTTATGTTGATTTATTTTCCCATTTGTACTTTAACTATTTGCATATTGTTACAACACTGTATATATATATATATATATATATATATACAGTGGGGGAAAAAAGTATTTAGTCAGCCACCAATTGTGCAAGTTCTCCCACTTAAAAAGATGAGCGAGGCCTGTAATTTTCATCATAGGTACACGTCAACTATGACAGACAAATTGAGAAAACAAAATCCAGAAAATCCCATTGTAGGATTTTTAATGAATTTATTTGCAAATTATGGTGGAAAATAAGTATTTGGTCACCTACAAACAAGCAAGATTTCTGGCTCTCACAGACCTGTAACTTCTTCTTTAAGAGGCTCCTCTGTCCTCTACTCGTTACCTGTATTAATGGCACCTGTTTGAACTTGTTATCAGTATAAAAGACACCTGTCCACAACCTCAAACAGTCACACTCCAAACTTCACAATGGCCAAGACCAAAGAGCTGTCAAAGGACACCAAAAACAAAATTGTAGACCTGCACCAGGCTGGGAAGACTGAATCTGCAATAGGTAAGCAGCTTGGTTTGAAGAAATCAACTGTGGGAGCAATTATTAGGAAATGGAAGACATACAAGACCACTGATAATCTCCCTCGATCTGGGGCTCCACGCAAGATCTCACCCCGTGGGGTCAAAATGATCACAAGAACGGTGAGCAAAAATCCCAGAACCACACGGGGGACCTAGTGAATGACCTGCAGAGAGCTGGGACCAAAGTAACAAAGCCAACCATCAGTAACACACTACGCCGCCAGGGACTCAAATCCTGCAGTGCGAGACGTGTCCCCCTGCTTAAGCCAGTACATGTCCAGGCCCGTCTGAAGTGCATTTGGATGATCCAGAAGAGGATTGGGAGAATGTCATATGGTCAGATGAAACCAAAATATAACTTTTTGGTAAAAACTCAACTCGTCATGTTTGGAGGACAAAGAATGCTGAGTTGCATCCAAAGAACACAATACCTACTGTGAAGCATGGGGTTGGAAACATCATGCTTTGGGGCTGTTTTTCTGCAAAGGGACCAGGACGACTGATCCGTGTAAAGGAAAGAATGAATGGGGCCATGTATCGTGAGATTTTGAGTGAAACCCTCCTTCCATCAGCAAGGGCATTGAAGATGAAACGTGGCTGGGTCTTTCAGCATGACAATGATCCCAAACACACCACCCGGGCAACGAAGGAGTGGCTTCGTAAGAAGCATTTCAAGGTCCTGGAGTGGCCTAGCCAGTCTCCAGATCTCAACCCCATAGAAAATCTTTGGAGGGAGTTGAAAGTCTGTGTTGCCCAGCGACAGCCCCAAAACATCACTGCTCTAGAGGAGATCTGCATGGAGGAATGGGCCAAAATACCAGCAACAGTGTGTGAAAACCTTGTGAAGACTTACAGAAAACGTTTGACCTGTGTCATTGCCAACAATGGGTATATAACAAAGTATTGAGAAACTTTTGTTATTGACCAAATACTTATTTTCCACCATCATATGCCAATAAATTCATTAAAAATCCTACAATGTGATTTTCTGGATTTTTTTTTCTCATTTTGTCTGTCATAGTTGACGTGTACCTATGATGAAAATTACAGGCCTCTCTCATCTTTTTAAGTGGGAGAACTTGCACAATTGGTGGCTGACTAAATACTTTTTTTCCCCACTGTATGTATATATATATATATATATATAATATGACATTTGAAATGTCTTTATTCTTTTGGAACTTCTGAATGTAATGTTTACTGTTAATATTTGTTTATTTCACTTTTTTGTTTACTATCTACTTCACTTGCTTTGGCAATGTTAACATACGTTTCCCATGCCAATAAAGCCCTTAAAATTGAAATTGAATTGGAGAGAGAGCAAGAGAGAGGACAGATCCCAGAGGGAGACAGAGAGAGAGCTTATCGGCTCCTGAGTTCTTCTGCAAAAAATATAATTATAGTTGGATAATTGTAGATAAACTTAGATTTTTTTTCACAAGGACTTATACAGGATACTACCCCTCTACATCAAAACAAACCAAATCAAAATTCCATACGCAAAACCTTGATTTTTAGACTAAATTACCTGAATGGATTCTTACTACCAAGAAAAACACTTCTAACAAACCAAAACCTGCAGAAGAAACACAAAAAACACGTAAAATACAATAATCTCTAGGTAATGTTGTTATGTAAAGCTTAGTAAATAAGGCCACTAAGCTACCAAGCTGCTAGGACAGAACAGACCGGAACTGGCTGCAACTTCAACTAGCACTGACGTGCGAAGTGAGAGGTGTGAAAACTCTTCAGCCTAACAATAGCAGCAGAGTCTCACAGCCAAATGCAGAGGGCCTTTGAAGCCCCCCTGTGCAGATGTCATCACAGTATAGTACCGCTTGGATATTAAAAATAACACTGCACGGAAAAAGTACAAAAAGAAGCTCCTCAATGACAATCCAGAGACACTATTTGCTGACTGCTACAAAGAGGGGAATGTAAGCAACTTCATTTCCCACACAGACCATCCCCTGGCATGGCACAGTGCTATAAGAGCACACTACCCCTATGTCAAGAGAGAGGGTATTGGCCCAGGGTGGAAACTCAGAATACTAGTCATTGAGGAAATTGAAACAACCTCTGTCAACGTGGACCAGTCTGGGACCGTAATGGTGCAGGGCATCCTCATGCAGTTCCAGCAGGACTGAGGTCCTCTGTAGCTCAGCTGGTAGAGCACAGCGCTTGTAACGCCAAGGTAGTGGGTTCGATCCCCGGGACCACCCATACACAAAAATGTATGCACGCATGACTGTAAGTCGCTTTGGATAAAAGCGTCTGCTAAATGGCATATTATTATTATTTACGGGATCAAGGAGAGAGCACAGCAGGAAAAGCTCTCTCTCTCTGTGACGACTCCCCCATCCTGAGTGAGTCTGATCACAACTCTTCAAACTGTCCTGCAGACGAGGATAGTCACCGTCCCCCCCCAGCACTGAACACACCCAGGTCCCACAACTGCACTGCTCCTCCATCATTGAAAGGGATACATTCACAGAGCTGGAGAGAGACATGGTGGAGCTCAGAGAACTGGTCCACACACTCCAGACAGAACAGACCCACAAAACAGACCAGCACAACACCACCCCCCCCCCCCCAACATGACCCGGAGGGCAGAAGGTGGAGATGGACGGCTGTCTGAGAGCTGGCTGCACTCCGGACTGAGGAGGAGGGAGAGAGACACAATGCAGTGAAGGAGGAGGTGAGAAAGCTGAGGTGTGACAGAGAGCAGGGCACTCCCCCAGTGAAGCCAGCAGAACAGCCCACCTCAGACCCGGACCACAACCTCAACACCACAATGGGACAGACAACACAGGACCCACCAACCCAACAGACCCCACCCCCTCCTAACAGCCCCCACCCCCTCCTAACAGCCCCCTGTCAGCTCCCCTGATAGCCCTCGACAACCCCCACACATCCACTGAGGACACACAAAAGCCAGAAATTGTGCTCCTCATTGACTCAAATGGCAAATGCATTCAAGAGAATACACTTTTTCCCGAAACACAAAGTGGCTAAACTCTGGTGCCCAAACACTAGGCCCTGGAGCTGCTGTCAGAGGACAGACTAGGGTCCAAACACTAGGCCCTGGAGCTGCTGTCAGAGGACAGACTAGGGTCCAAACACTAGGCCCTGGAGCTGCTGTCAGAGGACAGACTAGGGTCCAAACACTAGGCGTGCCCTGGAGCTGCTGTCAGAGGACAGACTAGGGTCCAAACACTAGGCCTGCCCTGGAGCTGCTGTCAGAGGACAGACTAGGGTCCAAACACTAGGCCTGGAGCTGCTGTCAGAGGACAGACTAGGGTCCAAACACTAGGCCTGCCCTGGAGCTGCTGTCAGAGGACAGACTAAGGCGCTGCATCGCAGTGCTAACTGTGCCACTAGAGATCCTGGTTCGAATCCAGGCTCTGTCGCAGCCGGCCGCGACCGGGAGACTCATGGGCGGCGCACAATTGGCCCAGCGTCGTCCAGGGTAGGGGAGGGAATGGCCGGCAGGGATGTAGCTCAGTTGATAGAGCATGGCGTTTGCAACGCCAGGGTTGTGGGTTCGATTCCCACGGGGGGCCAGTATAAAAAAAATATATATATATATGTATTCACTAACTGTAAGTCGCTCTGGATAAGAGCGTCTGCTAAATGACGTAAATGTAAAAATGTAATGTAAATGCAAACACTAGGCCTGCCCTGGAGCTGCTGTCAGAGGACAGACTAGGGTCCAAACACTAGGCGTGCCCTGGAGCTGCTGTCAGAGGACAGACTAGGGTCCAAACACTAGGCCTGGAGCTGCTGTCAGAGGACAGACTAGGGTCCAAACACTAGGCATGCCCTGGAGCTGCTGTCAGAGGACAGACTAGGGTCCAAACACTAGGCCTGCCCTGGAGCTGCTGTCAGAGGACAGACTAGGGTCCCCCAGCCACATAATAAAACACACGGGAACAAACGACCTGAGAGCCCGGCAGGGAATGGTGGCCACAGCGCTCAAGGGAGTGATAGAAAAAGCTTCTTCCACTTTCCCCAACGCACAAGTGGTTATCTCCACCCTGCTGCCACGAAAATACATTCACCTTGCCACAATATAGAGGGTGAATGCAAGCATTTCCCGGGACTGTGCCTCAAAACCTAATGTCTACTTGGCCCACCACTCCACCCTGGACGTGAACAGCCTTTATGACCAGGTCCACCTATACAAGGCAGCAATCCCAACTTTTGCCAAGACCCTGAAAGACATCACCCTCAACCACAACCCCAGCACCTCACACAGGAGCAACGGACACCCCTCCCAGACCTG
Source organism: Coregonus clupeaformis (assembly GCF_020615455.1). NCBI lineage: Eukaryota > Metazoa > Chordata > Actinopteri > Salmoniformes > Salmonidae > Coregonus > Coregonus clupeaformis. The sequence continues at coordinate 44,079,531 of NC_059212.1, read as the reverse complement.
CAAGACCCCCTCCCGAAGGACCTGCACAGAGAGAACCCACGCCAAGAGGTCCTACACCCAGACCACAGCTTCACCAGCCACACCCCAACCAGCTGAGACCACCCTATATAGGCCCCTCCAGATCAGATCTTGTAGCCCATTCCAGCCTTGTGTAGGTCTACAATCTTGTCCCTGACATCCTTGGAGAGCTCTTTGGTCTTGGCCATGGTGGAGAGTTTGGAATCTGATTGATTGCTTCTGTGGACAGGTGTCTTTTATACAGGTAACAAGCTGAGATTAGGAGCACTCCCTTTAAGAGTGTGCTCCTAATTTCAGCTCGTTACCTGTATAAAAGACACCTGGGAGCCAGAAATCTTTCTGATTGAGAGGGGGTCAAATACTTATTTCCCTCATACACTACGGAAAAAGAAGGAACAGCACGTCAGAAATCAGCTCAATGTAATTGAAGAATCCATAGACTCTAACCACTTCTGGGAAAATTGGAAAACACTAAACAAACAACAACACGAAGAGCTATCTATCCAAAACGGAGATGTATGGATAAACCACTTCTCCAATCTTTTTGGCTCTATAACAAAGAACAAACAGAAAAAACATATATGTGATCAATTACAAATCTTAGAATCAGCTATTAAAGACTACCAGAACCCACTGGATTATCCAATTACATTGAATGAACTACAGGACAAAATACAAACCCTCCAACCCAAAAAGGCCTGTGGTGTTGATGGTATCCTACATTAAATTATAAAATATACAGACCATAAATTCCAATTGGCTATACTTAAACTCGTTAACATCATCCTCAGCTCTGGCATCTTCCCCAATATTTGGAACCAAGGACTGATCACCCCAATCCACAAAAGTGGAGACAAATTTGACCCCAATAACTACCGTGGGATATGCGTCAACAGCAACCTTGGGAAAATCCTCTGCATTATCATTAACAGCAGACTAGTTCATTACCTCAGTGAAATCAATGTACTGAGCAAATGTGAAATTGGCTTTTTACCAAATTACCGTACGACAGTCCACGTATTCACCCTGCACACCCTAATTGACAAACAAAAACAAACCAAAACAAAGGCAAAGTCTTCTCATGGCATATTATTATTATTATTATTATTCTCATGCTTTGTTGATTTCAAAACAGCTTTTGACTCAATTTGGCATGAGGGTCTGCTATACAAACTGATGGAAAGTGGGGTTGTGGGGATAAACATACAACATTATAAAATCCAAGTACACAAACAACAAGTGTGCGGTTAAAATTGGCAAAAAACACACACATTTCTTTCCACGGGGCCGTGGGGTGAGACAGGGATGCAGATTAAGCCCCACCCTCTTCAACATATACAGTGTTAAGTGACCACTGCAAATGTTTCTTAAATCAGCATCTCTACATTCCATTCCAGTGTCTGTTGAATTCCAACACAGGCACACCTCATTCTACTAAATTAGGTACTGATTAGGTGATCACCTGAACCAAATCTTATTTAACAAGGAAAAGTATAAAAACCACTGCTGTGGTCATCACTATCCTCTTGCAATAAGACCAGCTGTATGGCAAAAACAGTGCTAATAGGACCTCAAAAGTAATATTAATCAAAAAATAACTATTGACCATGCCAAAAGAGTTTTGAGTGAGGAAAATAAGGGTTCAATTCTGGCTTTACTGGCAGAGGGATACAGTGAGCGTCAGGTTGCTTCCATCCTTAAAATGTCAATGACGGTGGTTCCAGGCTCAGTCGTAGCTGGCCGCGACCGGGAGACCCTTGGGGCGGCGCACAATTGGCCCAGCGTCGTTCAGGGTAGGGGAGGGAATGGCCGGCAGGGATGTAGCTCAGTTGGTAGAGCATGGCGTTTGCAACGCCAGGGTTGCGGCTTCGATTCCCACGGGGGGCCAGTATGAGAAATACAAAAATAATGTATGCACTCACTAACTGTAAGTCGCTCTGGATAAGAGTGTCTGCTAAATGACTAAAATGTAAATGTAAAATGTTCATAAGAACAAGTTCAAGCAGCAGACATTGGGGACAACAAAGCTACAGACCGGCAGTGGGCGAAAACGACTCTCTACTGACCGGGATGACCGCCAACTCATTTGAATGTCACTCAACAACCGTAGGATGGCAAACGGCAGCTGGGGTGAAGTGCACAGCGAGGACGGTTCGAAACAGGCTCCTAGGGGCAGGGCTGAAGTCATGCAAAGCTAGAAAAAAGCCCTTCATCAATGAGAAGCAAAGAAGAGCCAGGCTGAGGTTTGCAAAAGACCATAAGGATTGGACCATAGAGGACTGGAGTAAGGTCATCTTCTCTGATGAGTCTAATTTTCAGCTTTGCCCAACACCTGGTCGTCTAATGGTTAGACGGAGACCTGGAGAGGCCTACAAGCCACAGTGTCTCGCACCCACTGTGAAATTTGGTGGAGGATCGATGATGATCTGGAAGAAAACTTGCTTCCTTTTGCTCTGACATTGTTCCCCAACTCTGAGGATTGTTTTTTCCAGCAGGACAATGCGCCACGCCACACAGCCAGGTCAATCAAGGTGTGGATGGAGGACCACCAGATCAAGACCCTGTCATGGCCAGCCCAATCTCCAGACCTGAACCCCATTGAAAACTTCTGGAATGTGATCAGGTGTCACGAGTTACAAAGCCAGAACCCAGAAGCAGACCAGGACAAGGTAAGTTGAAACGAAGGTGAGTGTTTATTTACAAGTTCAAGAGTGATGCTGAATAATCCAGGGAACAGAGCGGGCGGCGTTGATTAGTTGTTGGGGGTGCAGTGGTTGATCCAATCATGGCTCGGCAGCCGCCGACCACCAGGCAGAGGTTGGATGAAGGTTCCGGACGAGTGACTGCAGATGGAACAAAACGGAGGTAAGTAAACAACAAATCCACAAGGTGCAAAACAACAAAACTAACGCTAGAAGCTCTACGACTGATACTCTGGTAAACCTACTGTTCATGGCTAACGATCCGGCAGGGAATGGATGTTAGGCCAGAGCCTAAGAAGGGTGATGATCAGGACCAGGTGTGCAGATTGCTGATGGGATGCAGGTGCGGAAATCAAGAGAGCTCCCGGAGCGTTCCAGAACCCTCGGGAAACTGGAGATCACGAGCAGAAAAACTAGTCCACAGACAGGACCCGACTCAGACTGCCGGGATCGTTACAGTACCCCCCCTCCGACGAACGCCACCGGGCGGACTCCCCGGAGCGCCAGGATGGAGGCGGTAGAAGTCACGGATGAGGTCAGCATCTAGGATCTGTCGCCGGGGAATCCAACTCCTCTCTTCAGGACCATACCCCTCCCAGTCCACGAGATACTGGAAACCCCGGCCCCGCCGTCTGGAATCCATGATGCGTCGCACCGTGTAGGCAGGACCACCTCCGATCATCCGAGGAGGAGGAGGAGGAGGCGGAGGAGGCAACAGAGGACTGAGGAAAACAGGCTTGAGGCAGGAGACATGAAAGGTGGGATGGACTCTGAGCGTCCTCGGGAGTTTGAGTCGAACTGCCACCGGATTGATCACCTTCTCCACCACAAACGGACCAATGAACTTCGGTAACAACTTCCTAGACTCAGTCCGTAAAGGAAGATCCCGTGTGGCCAACCAGACCCTATCTCCGATGGTATAGGTGGGAGCGGGGATCCGGCGACGATTCGCCTGGAGCTGATACCGGTCCGAAACTCTAAGGAGTGCCTTTCTGGCCCGATGCCAGGTCCGGTGGCAACGACGAATATGGGCCTGAACAGAAGGCACTGAGAGCTCCTTCTCCTGAGAAGGGAACAAGGGAGGTTGGTAGCCATACAGGCACTGGAAGGGAGACATCCCAGTGGCAGATGTAGGGGAGAGTATTGTGGGCATACTCAACCCAAGGCAACTGAGAGACCCAGGAGGTGGGGTTGGAAGAGGCCAGGCAGCGTAGCGTGGATTCCATCTTCTGGTTGGCTCTCTCCGCCCTGACCATTAGATTGGGGGTGAAAACCAGATGTGAGACTGACTGTAGCTCCAATGGCCAAACAGAAGGACTTCCAGACAGCAGAGGTAAACTGAGGGCCACGGTCGGAAACGATATCACTGGGCAAACCGTGGACCCTGAAAACCTCCCTAACCAGGATCTCGGACGTCTCCGAGGCAGAGGGAAGCTTGGCAATTGGCACAAAGTGGGCGAACTTGCTGAATCTGTCCACGATAGTCAGAACGACCGTGTTCCCCTCAGAAGCGGGCAACCCAGTGACAAAGTCCAGGGCCAGATGCGACCATGGTCGCCGGGGAATAGGAAGGGGGTGAAGTAGTCCAGAGCTGGGCCGATTGGTACTCTTATTCTGCGCACACACTGGACAGGCAGCAACATAACCCCGAGTATCCTCGGCCATGGCAGGCCACCAAAACGTCTGCGAAGAAGCGCCATCGTCCGAGCCACGCCAGGGTGACAAGCCATCTTGCTGGCGTGGGACCATTTGAGGACCGCAGGACGAACCGACTCAGGCACAAACAACCGACCGGGTGGACCGTTACCGGGGCCGGGCTGCGTCCGAAGGGGCCGCCATCACCTCCTCCTCAATCTTCCACCTAACAGCTCCCACGACGCAGTTCCGGGGGAGAATTGTCTCGGTCTTGGACCCACTCTCCTCCGTCTTGGAGAACATCCGAGACAAGGCGTCCGCCTTGCCGTTCTTAGATCCAGGTCGGAACGTCAGGGAAAAATTGAATCGTCCGAAAAACAACGACCACCTGGCCTGACGGGAGTTGAGACGTCTAGCCGATTGCACGTAAGCAAGATTCTTGTGGTCAGTCCAGACAATAAACGGTTGCTCCGCCTCCAACCAGTGGCGCCACTCCTCCAAGGCAAGTTTCACCGCGAGAAGCTCCCGGTTACCCACATCGTAATTCCTCTCCGCAGGCGAAAGGCGACGAGAGTAGTAGGCGCAGGGATGGAGTTTACTGTCCGTGGAGCATCGCTGCGACAGGATGGCGCCAACTCCCACATCAGACGCGTCCACTTCAACGACGAACTGACGGGCCGTGTCCGGTTGAGAGAGAATCGGTGCGTTGGTGAATCGCCTCTTCAAATCCAGAAACGCTCGATCCGCCTCCGGATTCCACTTGAAGCTCCTGATACTGGAAGTCAAGGCAGTTAACGGAGCGGCCACACGGCTGTAATCCCGGATGAATCTGCGGTAGAAATTCGCAAACCCCAAAAATCTCTGGAGCTGCAATCTCGTACCGGGCTGGGCCCATTCCAGAACCGCTCTAACCTTCTCCTGGTCCATCCTAATCTCTCCCCCTGGAGATGATGTACCCGAGAAAGGATGTCGTGTGGGCGTGAAACTCGCACTTCTCGGCCTTCACGAACAGGCGATTCTCCAACAATCGCTGCAGAACCTGCCGGACATGCTGGACGTGGTCGGAAGGTTCCTTCGAGAAGATCAGAATGTCATCCAGATAAACAAACACAAAGAGACCGATCATATCTCTCAGGACGTCGTTCACCATACTCTGGAATACCGCTGGAGCATTGGTCAGTCCAAACGGCATCACCTGATACTCGAAGTGACCCATCGGTGTATTGAAACCCGTCAACCACTCGTCTCCCTCTCTGATCCGGGACCATGTGATACGCATTGCGTAGGTCTAGCTTGGTGAACACCGTAGCACCCTGTAAGGAGTCGAAGGCAGAACTCATCAAGGGCAGGGGATACTTGTTCTTGACCGTGATGTCATTCAACCCCGATAATCAATACACGGTCGAAGAGAGCCATCCTTCTTACCCACAAAGAAGAATCCTGCCCCCAGGGGGTGATGACGAGGGACGAACGAGACCAGCAGCTAGGGACTCCTTGATGTAGGTCTCCAAAGCCTCACGTTCAGGGCGGGAGATACTGTATAACCTTCCCTTGGGGTAGACAGCTCCAGGGAACAGGTTGATGGCACAATCATATGGTCGGTGGGGAGGGAGTGACAGAGCCTTCTGCTTACTGAACACTTCCCCCAAATCGTGATATGTCTCGGGAACCAGGGACAAATCTGGGGGTTTAGCCTCAATCACCTGACTGGGAACCGAATGGGGACAGGCAGTCTTGAGACAGTTAGCATGACAATCAAGGCTCCAACTCGTTACCTTGCCCGTCACCCAATCGAACGTGGGATTGTGTTCCTTCAGCCAGGGGTATCCAAGGACCAGAGGAACATGGGAAGACGGCAGAATGAAGAATGAAATCATCTCCGAATGATTCCCCGACAACAGCATCTTAACCGGTTCAGTCCTCATCGTGATACGTGCCAGCCTACTGCCGTTCAGAGTGGTCGCTTCAATGGCTTCCGGCAATTGCTCCTTGGAAAGCCCCAGCTGTTCCACCAACTCGGCATCAAGAAAGCTTCCATCGGCACCTGAATCGATAAAAGCGTTAATCGCTAAGCTCTGATTCCTGTTCACAAGGGTAGCCGGGAAACGGGGTCTGACAGAGGTATTGAGAGGTGAAACTGGCTCGCTAAAAGTCCTCCCAACTTTAGCGAGCCGCGCAGTTTGACGACCGCCGGGAACAGGTGGCGAGGTAATGTCCCGAACCACCACAGTAGAGGCAACAGTTAGTCCTACGTCTGAGTTGGCGTTCCTCCTTGGTTAACCCGTGCCGCCCTACTTGCATTGGTTCCGAATCGGGAGACAGGACCTCTCCACTAATCCTGTGTGGTGGACGATGATCGACGTATTCTGGTCCAATCCCCGACCCGACTGGAACCTGAGAAGCTGATCGATTGGACGGACCCCATTGCTTCTCCCTCCTTCGCTCTCGGACTCGATTATCCACCCGAATAGACAAGGCTACCAAGCTGTCCAGGTCACTAGGCTCCGGATAGGAGATCAACTCATCCTTGAGCTGCTCCGACAGACCCTGGTAGAAGGCCGCTTGCAGAGACTCCTCATTCCACCCACTCTCCACAGCCAACGTCTTGAACTCGATCACGAAGTCGGCCACGCTGCGAGTTCCTTGGTGAAGCGAAAACAGGCGCCTAGCTGCGTCCCTCCCTCGGACGGAATGGTCGAAAAGCTTCCTCAGCTCGGCCGTGAACCCCGGGTATGAAGCCATGCAGGGGTCTTGTCGTTCCCAAACGGCTGAAGCCCACTCCAGCGCTCGACCACGCAGCAACTCAATCACAAAGGCTATCCCTAGCCTTGTCTGTGGCATAAGAGTAGGGCTGTAGATCGAACACTAACCCACACTGCATAAGGAAAGAACGGCATCTTCCCAGCTCCCCCTCATATTTATCCGGCGTCGGAACCTTGGGCTCACGGAAGGACACCGCTCCAGACGCGGCAGGCGAGATGGGTGAAACCGGTAGTGGATCCTCCACCGGAAACTCGCGCTGGTTCTGGACCTCCGTCAGACCGGTAGAAAGGTTCCGAACTGCCAACGCGATCTCCTGTAGCTCCGTGCTATGATGGCCCAACATCTTCTCCTGATGGGTAATGGCATGGCGAACAGAGTCCAGGTCCGCTGGGTTCATTACTGGCCGGATCGTTCTGTCACGAGTTACAAAGCCAGAACCCAGAAGCAGACCAGGACAAGGTAAGTTGAAACGAAGGTGAGTGTTTATTTACAAGTTCAAGAGTGATGCTGAATAATCCAGGGAACAGAGCGGGCGGCGTTGATTAGTTGTTGGGGGTGCAGTGGTTGATCCAATCATGGCTCGGCAGCCGCACCACCAGGCAGAGGTTGGATGAAGGTTCCGGACGAGTGACTGCAGATGGAACAAAACGGAGGTAAGTAAACAACAAATCCACAAGGTGCAAAACAACAAAACTAACGCTAGAAGCTCTACGACTGATACTCTGGTAAACCTACTGTTCATGGCTAACGATCCGGCAGGGAATGGATGTTAGGCCAGAGCCTAAGAAGGGTGATGATCAGGACCAGGTGTGCAGATTGCTGATGGGATGCAGGTGCGGAAATCAAGAGAGCTCCCCGGAGCGTTCCAGAACCCTCGGGAAACTGGAGATCACGAGCAGAAAAACTAGTCCACAGACAGGACCCGACTCAGACTGCCGGGATCGTTACATCAGGAGGAAGATGGATGGTCACAAGCCATCAAACAAAGCCGAGCTGCTTGAATTTTTGCGCCAGGAGTGGCATAAAGTCACCCAACATCAATGTGAAAGACTGGTGGAGAGCATGCCAAGACGCATGAAAGCTGTGATTGAAAATCAGGGTTATTCCACCAAATATTGATTTCTGAACTCTTCCTAAGTTAAAACATTAGTATTGTGTTGTTTGAAAATGAACATGAACTTATTTTCTTTGCATTATTCGAGGTCTGACAACACTGCATCTTTTTTGTTATTTTGACCAGTTGTCATTTTCTGCAAATAAATAAATGCTCTAAATGACAATAGATCTTCTGCACAGATTCTGTCGTAAATCTCAGCAAGACAAAAATAATGGTGTTCCAAAAAAGGTCCAGTTGCCAGGACCACAAATACAAATTCCATCTAGACACCGTTGCCCTAGAGCACACAAAAACTATACATACTTCGGCCTAAACATCAGCACCACAGGTAACTTCCACAAAGCTGTGAACGATCTGAGAGACAAGGCAAGAAGGTCCTTCTATGCCTTCAAAAGGAACATAACATTTGACATACCAATTAGGATCTGGCTAAAAATACTTGAATCAGTTATAGAACCCATTGCTCCGTGTACAACGAAAAACACAAAATAATGCATGCACCAAATTGAGACTCTGCATGCAGAATTCTGCAAAAATAATCTCCACGTACAATGTAAAACACCAAATAATGCATGCAGAGCAGAATTAGGCCGATACCCGCTAATTATCAAATTCTAGAAAAGAGCCGTTAAATTCTACCTTCCATAACAAAGCCATCACCTACTGAGAGATTAACCTGGAGAAGAGTCCCCTAAGCAAGCTGGTCCTGGGGCTCTGTTCACAAACACAAACAGACCCAACAGAGCCCAGGACTGCAACACAATTAGACCCAACCAAATCATGAGAAAACTAAAATATAATTACTTGACACATTGGGAAGAATTAACAAAAAAACAGCGCAATCTAGAATGCTATTTGGCCCTAAACAGAGACTACACAGTGGCAGAATACCTGACCACTGTGACTGACCCAAAATTAAGGAAATATTTGACTATGTACAGACTCAGTGAGCATAGCCTTGCTATTGAGAAATGCCGCTGTAGGCAGACCTGGCTCTCAAGAGAAGACAGGCTATGTGCACACTGCCCACAAAATGAGGTGGAAACTGAGCTGCACTTCCCAACCTCCTGCCAAATGTATGACCATATTAGAGACACATATTTCCCTCAGATTACACAGACCCACAAAGAATTAGAAAACAAATCCAATGTTGATAAACTCCCATATCTATTGGGTGAAATACCACAGTGTTCACTTTTTGTTTATTATCTATTTCACTTGGTTTGGCAATGTAAACATATGTTTCCCATGCCAATAAAGCCCTTAAATTGAGAGAGGACAGATCCCAGAGGGAGGGATGGATGGAGAGAGGGAGATAGAGATCCCAGAGGGAGGGATGGATGGAGAGAGGGAGATAGAGATCCCAGAGGGAGGGATGGATGGAGAGAGGGAGATAGAGATCCCAGAGGGAGGGATGGATGGAGAGAGGGAGATAGAGATCCCAGATGGAGGGATGGATGGAGAGAGGGAGATAGAGATCCCAGAGGGAGGGATGGATGGAGAGAGGGAGATAGAGATCCCAGAGGGAGGGATGGATGGAGAGAGGGAGATAGAGATCCCAGAGGGAGGGATGGATGGAGAGAGGGAGATAGAGATCCCAGAGGGAGGGATGGATGGAGAGAGGGAGATAGAGATCCCAGAGGGAGGGATGGATGGAGAGAGGGAGATAGAGATCCCAGAGGGAGGGATGGATGGAGAGAGGGAGATAGAGATCCCAGAGGGAGGGATGGATGGAGAGAGGGAGATAGAGATCCCAGAGGGAGGGATGGATGGAGAGAGGGAGATAGAGATCCCAGAGGGAGGGATGGAGATAGAGATCCCAGAGGGAGGGATGGAGATAGAGATCCCAGAGGGAGGGATGGATGGAGATAGAGATCCCAGAGGGAGGGAGGGATGGAGATAGAGATCCCAGAGGGAGGGAGGGATGGAGATAGAGATCCCAGAGGGAGGGAGGGATGGAGAGAGGGAGATAGAGATCCCAGAGGGAGGGATGGAGATAGAGATCCCAGAGGGAGGGATGGATGGAGATAGAGATCCCAGAGGGAGGGAGGGATGGAGAGAGGGAGATAGAGATCCCAGAGGGAGGGATGGAGATAGAGATCCCAGAGGGAGGGATGGATGGAGAGAGGGAGATAGAGATCCCAGAGGGAGGGATGGAGATAGAGATCCCAGAGGGAGGGATGGATGGAGAGAGGGAGATAGAGATCCCAGAGGGAGGGATGGAGATAGAGATCCCAGAGGGAGGGATGGATGGAGAGAGGGAGATAGAGATCCCAGAGGGAGGGAGGGATGGAGATAGAGATCCCAGCTGACCTGGTGAATAAATACAGAAAGGCTTTTGGAGTCTTCTACTCTGTAACTGTTGGAGTGTCTGTGCGTGTTGTTTTTGGTTTTACTGTCCTTATGGGGACCAGAAGTCTTCACAACGATAGTAAAACAAGGTCCCCACGAGGAGAAAGTATATTTTAGACTTAGGGGTTAAGTTTCGAGTTAGGATTAAATAATAATAATATGCCATTTAGCAGACGCTTTTATCCAAAGCAACTTATAGTCATGTGTGCATACATTTTTACATATGGGTGGTCCCGGGGATCGAACCCACTACACTGGCGTTACAAGCGCCATGCTCTACCAATTGAGCTACAGAGGACCAATTAGGTTTAGGGTCAGGGTTAAGGTTAGGGGTTATGTTTAGGGGTTAGGGGAAATAGGATTTTGAATGGACCTCCATTTGTTGGTCCCCACAAGGATAGTAAAACAAATGTATGTACAGTGAGGGAAAAAAGTTTTTGATCCCCTGCTGATTTTGTACGTTTGCCCACTAACAATGACATGATCAGTCTATCATTTTAATGGTAGGTTTATTTGAACAGTGAGAGACAGAATAACAACAAAAAAATCCTGAAAAACACGTCAAAAAATGTTATCAATTGATTTGCATTTTAATGAGGGAAATAAGTATTTGACCCCTCTGCAAAACATGACTTAGTACTTGGTGGCAAAACCCTTGTTGGCAATCACAGAGGTCAGATGTTTCTTGTAGTTGGCCAACAGGTTTGCACACATCTCAGGAGGGATTTTGTCCCACTCCTCTTTGCAGATCTTCTCCAAGTCATTAAGGTTTCGAGGCTGACGTTTGGCAACTCGAACCTTCAGCTCCCTCCACAGATTTTCTATGGGATTAAGGTCTGGAGACTGGCTAGGCCACTCCAGGACCTTAATGTGCTTCTTCTTGAGCCACTCCTTTGTTGCCTTGGCCGTGTGTTTTGGGTCATTGTCATGCTGGAATACCCATCCACGACCCATTTGCAATGCCCTGGCTGAGGGAAGGAGGTTCTCACCCAAGATTTGACGGTACTTTGCCCCGTCCATCGTCCCTTTGATGCGGTGAAGTTGTCCTATCCCCTTAGCAGAAAAACACCCCCAAAGCATAATGTTTCCACCTCCATGTTTGACGGTGGGGATGGTGTTACATTTACATTTTACATTTTAGTAGACGCTCTTATCCAGAGCGACTTACAGTTAGTGAATACATATATATATATATATATATATATTTTTTTTATACTGGCCCCCCGTGGGAATCGAACCCACAACCCTGGCGTTGCAAATGCCATACTCTATCAACTGAGCTACATCCCTGCCGGCCATCCCCTCCCCTACCCTGGACGACGCTGGGCCAATTGTGCGCCGCCCATGAGTCTCCCGGTCACGGCCGGCTGCGACAGAGCCTGGATTCGAACCAGGATCTCTAGTGGCACAGTTAAAACTGCAATGCGGCGCCTTAGACCACTGCGCCACTCAGTTCTTGGGGTCATAGGCAGCATTCCTCCTCCTCCAAACACGGCGAGTTGAGTTGATGCCAAAGAGCTCGATTTTGGTCTCATCTGACCACAACACTTTCACCCAGTTCTCCTCTGAATCATTCAGATGTTCATTGGCAAACTTCAGATGGGCATGTATATATGCTTTCTTGAGCAGGGGGACCTTGCGGGCGCTTCAGGATTTCAGTCCTTCGCGGCGTAGTGTGTTACCAATTGTTTTCTTGGTGACTATGGTCCCATCTGCCTTGAGATCATTGACAAGATCCTCCCGTGTAGTTCTGGGCTGATTCCTCACCGTTCTCATGATCATTGCAACTCCACCAGGAATCTTTCTGATTGAGAGGGGGTCAAATACTTATTTCCCTCATTAAAATGCAAATCAGTTATAACATTTTTGAAATGCGTTTTTCTGGATTTTTTTTTTGTTATTCTGTCTCTCACTGTTCAAATAAACCTACATTAAAATTATAGACTGATCATTTCTTTGTCAGTGGGCAAACGTACAAACGTACAAAATCAGCAGGGGATCAAGCGTCGCTCTGGATAAGAGCGTCTGCTAAATGACTAATTATTATTATTATTATTATTATTATTATTATTATTATAATTATAAATACTTTTTTCCCTCACTGTATGTGTGTGTATGGGGCTAATATGGGGCTAATATCCACTCTGTTATTAACAGGGCATGGTCCAGTGGAGAAGGTAACGTTAGCTTCAAGGAGCACAAATTATATTTTATACTGTTGAAGGTTAGAGAGGTCATACAGGACAAACTCCCTATTTAGTGCTTTTCTATTGGCCCAGAGCCCTATTGGTCCAGAGCCCTATTGGTCCAGAGCTTTATTGGTCCAGAGCCCTATTGGCCCAGGTCAGAAGTGGTGCACTACATAGGGAATAGGGTGCCGTTTGGGAGGTATCCAGGACATGTACAGCCCCTGGAAGATCACACACTCTCATTACTTATCTCTGTTCATTAAAACACACTCATCACACCAATTGGACTGCTCTCAATGCCCTCTCAGGGTAGAAGGAGAAAAATGCCCTCTCCCCCTCGTGGTTCAGTGCAGAACCCTGACTATGTCCTTATGAGGGTGCAGAACCCTGACTGAGGGTGCAGAACCCTGACTGCGTCCTTATGAGGGTGCAGAACCCTGACTGAGGGTGCAGAACCCTGACTGAGGGTGCAGAACCCCGACTGAGGGTGTAGAACCCCGACTGAGGGTGTAGAACCCTGACTGAGGGTGTAGAACCCCGACTGAGGGTGTAGAACCATGACTGAGGGTGTAGAACCCTGACTGCGTCCTTATGAGGGTGCAGAACCCTGACTGAGGGTGCAGAACCCTGACTGAGGGTGCAGAACCCCGACTGAGGGTGTAGAACCCCGACTGAGGGTGTAGAACCCTGACTGAGGGTGTAGAACCCCGACTGAGGGTGTAGAACCCTGACTGAGGGTGTAGAACCCTGACTGCGTCCTTATGAGGGTGCAGAACCCTGACTGAGGGTGCAGAACCCCGACTGAGGGTGTAGAACCCCGACTGAGGGTGTAGAACCCTGACTGAGGGTGTAGAACCCCGACTGAGGGTGTAGAACCCTGACTGAGGGTGTAGAACCCTGACTGCGTCCTATGAGGGTGCAGAACCCTGACTGAGGGTGCAGAACCCTGACTGAGGGTGCAGAACCCTGACTGAGGGTGCAGAACCCCGACTGAGGGTGTAGAACCCCGACTGAGGGTGTAGAACCCTGACTGAGGGTGTAGAACCCTGACTGCGTCCTTATGAGGGTGCAGAACCCCGACTGAGGGTGCAGAACCCCGACTGAGGGTGCAGAACCCCGACTGAGGGTGCAGAACCCTGACTGAGGGTGCAGAACCCTGACTGAGGGTGCAGAACCCTGACTGAGGGTGCAGAACCCTGACTGAGGGTGTAGAACCCTGACTGAGGGTGTAGAACCCTGACTGAGGGTGCAGAACCCCGACTGAGGGTGCAGAACCCCGACTGAGGGTGCAGAACCCTGACTGAGGGTGTAGAACCCTGATTGAGGGTGCAGAACCCTGACTGAGGGTGCAGAACCCTGACTATGTCCTTATGAGGGTGCAGAACCCTGACTGAGGGTGCAGAACCCTGACTGAGGGTGCAGAACCCCGACTGAGGGTGTAGAACCCCGACTGAGGGTGTAGAACCCTGACTGAGGGTGTAGAACCCTGACTGAGGGTGCAGAACCCCGACTGAGGGTGCAGAACCCCGACTGAGGGTGCAGAACCCCCGACTGAGGGTGCAGAACCCTGACTGAGGGTGTAGAACCCTGACTGAGGGTGCAGAACCCTGACTGAGGGTGTAGAACCCTGACTGAGGGTGTAGAACCCCGACTGAGGGTGTAGAACCCTGACTGAGGGTGTAGAACCCTGACTGCGTCCTTATGAGGGTGCAGAACCCTGACTGAGGGTGCAGAACCCCGACTGAGGGTGTAGAACCCCGACTGAGGGTGTAGAACCCTGACTGAGGGTGTAGAACCCCGACTGAGGGTGTAGAACCCTGACTGAGGGTGTAGAACCCTGACTGCGTCCTTATGAGGGTGCAGAACCCTGACTGAGGGTGCAGAACCCTGACTGAGGGTGCAGAACCCTGACTGAGGGTGCAGAACCCCGACTGAGGGTGTAGAACCCCGACTGAGGGTGTAGAACCCTGACTGAGGGTGTAGAACCCTGACTGCGTCCTTATGAGGGTGCAGAACCCTGACTGAGGGTGTAGAACCCTGACTGAGGGTGCAGAACCCCGACTGAGGGTGCAGAACCCCGACTGAGGGTGCAGAACCCCGACTGAGGGTGCAGAACCCTGACTGAGGGTGTAGAACCCTGATTGAGGGTGCAGAACCCTGACTGAGGGTGCAGAACCCTGACTATGTCCTTATGAGGGTGCAGAACCCTGACTGAGGGTGCAGAACCCTGACTGAGGGTGCAGAACCCCGACTGAGGGTGTAGAACCCCGACTGAGGGTGTAGAACCCTGACTGAGGGTGTAGAACCCTGACTGAGGGTGCAGAACCCCGACTGAGGGTGCAGAACCCCGACTGAGGGTGCAGAACCCCGACTGAGGGTGCAGAACCCTGACTGAGGGTGTAGAACCCTGACTGAGGGTGCAGAACCCTGACTGAGGGTGTAGAACCCTGACTGAGGGTGTAGAACCCCGACTGAGGGTGTAGAACCCTGACTGAGGGTGTAGAACCCTGACTGCGTCCTTATGAGGGTGCAGAACCCTGACTGAGGGTGCAGAACCCCGACTGAGGGTGTAGAACCCCGACTGAGGGTGTAGAACCCTGACTGAGGGTGTAGAACCCCGACTGAGGGTGTAGAACCCTGACTGAGGGTGTAGAACCCTGACTGCGTCCTTATGAGGGTGCAGAACCCTGACTGAGGGTGCAGAACCCTGACTGAGGGTGCAGAACCCTGACTGAGGGTGCAGAACCCCGACTGAGGGTGTAGAACCCCGACTGAGGGTGTAGAACCCTGACTGAGGGTGTAGAACCCTGACTGCGTCCTTATGAGGGTGCAGAACCCTGACTGAGGGTGCAGAACCCTGACTGAGGGTGCAGAACCCCGACTGAGGGTGTAGAACCCCCGACTGAGGGTGTAGAACCCTGACTGAGGGTGTAGAACCCCGACTGAGGGTGTAGAACCCTGACTGAGGGTGTAGAACCCTGACTGCGTCCTTATGAGGGTGCAGAACCCTGACTGAGGGTGCAGAACCCTGACTGAGGGTGCAGAACCCCGACTGAGGGTGTAGAACCCCGACTGAGGGTGTAGAACCCTGACTGAGGTGTAGAACCCCCGACTGAGGGTGTAGAACCCTGACTGAGGGTGTAGAACCCTGACTGCGTCCTTATGAGGGTGCAGAACCCTGACTGAGGGTGCAGAACCCCGACTGAGGGTGTAGAACCCCGACTGAGGGTGTAGAACCCTGACTGAGGGTGTAGAACCCCGACTGAGGGTGTAGAACCCTGACTGCGTCCTTATGAGGGTGCAGAACCCTGACTGAGGGTGCAGAACCCTGACTGAGGGTGCAGAACCCTGACTGAGGGTGCAGAACCCCGACTGAGGGTGTAGAACCCCGACTGAGGGTGTAGAACCCTGACTGAGGGTGTAGAACCCTGACTGCGTCCTTATGAGGGTGCAGAACCCCGACTGAGGGTGCAGAACCCCGACTGAGGGTGCAGAACCCCGACTGAGGGTGCAGAACCCCGACTGAGGGTGCAGAACCCTGACTGAGGGTGCAGAACCCTGACTGAGGGTGCAGAACCCTGACTGAGGGTGTAGAACCCTGACTGAGGGTGTAGAACCCTGACTGAGGGTGCAGAACCCTGACTGAGGGTGTAGAACCCCGACTGAGGGTGCAGAACCCCGACTGAGGGTGCAGAACCCCGACTGAGGGTGCAGAACCCCGACTGAGGGTGCAGAACCCTGACTGAGGGTGTAGAACCCTGATTGAGGGTGCAGAACCCTGACTGAGGGTGCAGAACCCTGACTATGTCCTTATGAGGGTGCAGAACCCTGACTGAAGGTGCAGAACCCTGACTGAGGGTGCAGAACCCCGACTGAGGGTGTAGAACCCCGACTGAGGGTGTAGAACCCTGACTGAGGGTGTAGAACCCTGACTGCGTCCTTATGAGGGTGCAGATCCCCGACTGAGGGTGCAGAACCCCGACTGAGGGTGCAGAACCCTGACTGAGGGTGCAGAACCCTGACTGAGGGTGCAGAACCCTGACTGAGGGTGCAGAACCCTGACTGAGGGTGCAGAACCCTGACTGAGGGTGTAGAACCCTGACTGAGGGTGTAGAACCCTGACTGAGGGTGCAGAACCCTGACTGAGGGTGTAGAACCCCGACTGAGGGTGCAGAACCCCGACTGAGGGTGTAGAACCCTGACTGAGGGTGCAGAACCCTGACTGAGGGTGTAGAACCCTGACTGAGGGTGTAGAACCCCGACTGAGGGTGTAGAACCCTGACTGAGGGTGTAGAACCCTGACTGCGTCCTTATGAGGGTGCAGAACCCTGACTGAGGGTGCAGAACCCCGACTGAGGGTGTAGAACCCCGACTGAGGGTGTAGAACCCTGACTGAGGGTGTAGAACCCCGACTGAGGGTGTAGAACCCTGACTGAGGGTGTAGAACCCTGACTGCGTCCTTATGAGGGTGCAGAACCCTGACTGAGGGTGCAGAACCCTGACTGAGGGTGCAGAACCCCTGACTGAGGGTGCAGAACCCCCGACTGAGGGTTTAGAACCCCCGACTGAGGGTGTAGAACCCTGACTGAGGGTGTAGAACCCTGACTGCGTCCTTATGAGGGTGCAGAACCCCCGACTGAGGGTGCAGAACCCCGACTGAGGGTGCAGAACCCTGACTGAGGGTGCAGAACCCTGACTGAGGGTGCAGAACCTGACTGAGGGTGCAGAACCCTGACTGAGGGTGTAGAACCCTGACTGAGGGTGCAGAACCCTGACTGAGGGTGCAGAACCCCGACTGAGGGTGCAGAAC
Source organism: Coregonus clupeaformis (assembly GCF_020615455.1). Classification (NCBI taxonomy): domain Eukaryota; kingdom Metazoa; phylum Chordata; class Actinopteri; order Salmoniformes; family Salmonidae; genus Coregonus; species Coregonus clupeaformis. Next base: position 44,061,945 of record NC_059212.1, on the reverse strand, counting down.
CCCGACTGAGGGTGCAGAACCCCGACTGAGGGTGCAGAACCCCGACTGAGGGTGCAGAACCCTGACTGAGGGTGTAGAACCCTGATTGAGGGTGCAGAACCCTGACTGAGGGTGCAGAACCCTGACTATGTCCTTATGAGGGTGCAGAACCCTGACTGAGGGTGCAGAACCCTGACTGAGGGTGCAGAACCCCGACTGAGGGTGTAGAACCCCGACTGAGGGTGTAGAACCCTGACTGAGGGTGTAGAACCCTGACTGCGTCCTTATGAGGGTGCAGAACCCCGACTGAGGGTGCAGAACCCTGACTGAGGGTGCAGAACCCTGACTGAGGGTGCAGAACCCTGACTGAGGGTGCAGAACCCTGACTGAGGGTGTAGAACCCTGACTGAGGGTGCAGAACCCTGACTGAGGGTGTAGAACCCTGACTGAGGGTGCAGAACCCCGACTGAGGGTGCAGAACCCCGACTGAGGGTGCAGAACCCCGACTGAGGGTGCAGAACCCCGACTGAGGGTGTAGAACCCTGACTGAGGGTGCAGAACCCTGACTGAGGGTGTAGAACCCTGACTGAGGGTGCAGAACCCTGACTGAGGGTGCAGAACCCTGACAGAGGGTGTAGAACCCTGACTGAGGGTGTAGAACCCTGACTGAGGGTGCAGAACCCCGACTGAGGGTGCAGAACCCTGACTGAGGGTGCAGAACCCTGACTGAGGGTGTAGAACCCTGACTGAGGGTGCAGAACCCTGACTGAGGGTGTAGAACCCTGACTGACTGAGGGTTTAGAACCCTGACTGAGGGTGCAGAACCCGACTGTGTCCTTATGAGGGTGTAGAACCCTGACTGAGGGTGCAGAACCCTGACTGAGGGTGTAGAACCCTGACTGAGGGTGTAGAACCCTGACTGAGGGTGCAGAACCCTGACTGAGGGTGCAGAACCCTGACTGAGGGTGTAGAACCCTGACTGAGGGTGTAGAACCCTGACTGAGGGTGCAGAACCCTGACTGAGGGTGCAGAACCCGACTGTGTCCTTATGAGGGTGTAGAACCCTGACTGAGGGTACAGAAACCCTGACTGAGGGTGTAGAACCCTGACTGAGGGTGCAGAACCCTGACTGAGGGTGTAGAACCCTGACTATGTCCTTATGAGGGTGTAGAACCCTGACTGAGGGTGCAGAACCCTGACTGCGTCCTTATGAGGGTGCAGAACCCCGACTGAGGGTGCAGAACCCCGACTGAGGGTGCAGAACCCTGACTGAGGGTGCAGAACCCTGACTGAGGGTGCAGAACCCTGACTGAGGGTGCAGAACCCTGACTGAGGGTGTAGAACCCTGACTGAGGGTGCAGAACCCTGACTGAGGGTGTAGAACCCTGACTGAGGGTGCAGAACCCCGACTGAGGGTGCAGAACCCCGACTGAGGGTGCAGAACCCCGACTGAGGGTGTAGAATCCCGACTGAGGGTGCAGAACCCCGACTGAGGGTGCAGAACCCCGACTGAGGGTGCAGAACCCTGACTGAGGGTGTAGAACCCTGACTGAGGGTGTAGAACCCTGACTGAGGGTGCAGAACCCCGACTGAGGGTGCAGAACCCCGACTGAGGGTGTAGAACCCTGACTGAGGGTGCAGAACCCCGACTGAGGGTGCAGAACCCTGACTGAGGGTGCAGAACCCTGACTGAGGGTGCAGAACCCTGACTGAGGGTGCAGAACCCTGACTGAGGGTGTAGAACCCTGACTGACTGAGGGTGTAGAACCCTGACTGAGGGTGCAGAACCCTGACTGAGGGTGCAGAACCCGACTGTGTCCTTATGAGGGTGTAGAACCCTGACTGAGGGTGCAGAACCCTGACTGAGGGTGCAGAACCCTGACTGAGGGTGTAGAACCCTGACTGAGGGTGTAGAACCCTGACTGAGGGTGCAGAACCCTGACTGAGGGTGTAGAACCCTGACTGAGGGTGTAGAACCCTGACTGAGGGTGTAGAACCCTGACTGAGGGTGCAGAACCCTGACTGAGGGTGTAGAACCCTGACTGAGGGTGCAGAACCCTGACTGAGGGTGTAGAACCCTGACTGAGGGTGTAGAACCCTGACTGAGGGTGCAGAACCCTGACTGAGGGTGTAGAACCCTGGCTGAGGGTGCAGAACCCTGACTGAGGGTGCAGAACCCTGACTGAGGGTGTAGAACCCTGACTGAGGGTGTAGAACCCTGACTGAGGGTGTAGAACCCTGACTGAGGGTGCAGAACCCTGACTGAGGGTGTAGAACCCTGACTGAGGGTGCAGAACCCTGACTGAGGGTGCAGAACCCTGACTGAGGGTGCAGAACCCTGACTGAGGGTGCCATTTGGGATGCAGACCATGTCATTATGTGGTCTTCTCCTTCAGAGAGACAATGTGGAATAATAATAATAAGCCATTTAGCAGACACTTTTATCCAAAGTGACTTACAGTCATGCGTGCATACCTTTTACCTATGGGTGGTCCCGGGAATCTAACCCATTACCATGGAGTTACAAGCACCATGCTCTACCAACTAAGCTACAGAGGACCAGTTGTGTTCTGTAAAGACTGTCCCATGGGAAGACAGAAAGATAGACTGTAACTCATTTCTCCTGAACACAGCTATTCACCCCAACCCAACCTAACATAGCAGACGCCTGAAACACCTCTGTTGGGGACTCAGCGGAGGCTAACCCCAACCCAACACTGAGCCGTGTGTTATACACAATACTGAGGAGAAGGAAAGGTAGAAAGTGGTGGAGAGGAGAGGAGAGGAGAGGAGAGGAGAGGAGAGGAGAGGAGAGGAGAGGAGAGGAGAGGAGAGGAGAGGAGAGGAGAGGACATGAGAGGACAGGAGAGGAGAGGAGAGGAGAGATAGAGGACAGGTGGTTGTCTCTGATGTCTGAGTTTCAGATCGATGCGTTGCTGTTAAAGTAATGTGACTGGCTGGCACAGGGTTCCATAGAATAAGATAGAATAGCTGATTCAACGCCAGACCTTTAACAGAGTGACTGACAGAGTTGGTCTGCTCTGATGAAGGGCTGGAGGAGGAGGAGGTGGTGATGAGAGAGAGAGAGAGAGAGAGAGAGAGAGAGAGAGAGAGAGAGAGAGAGAGAGAGAGAGAGAGAGAGAGAGAGAGAGAGAGAGAGAGAGAGAGAGAGAGAGAGAGAGAGAGAGAGAGAGAGAGAGAGAGAGAGAGAGAGAGAGAGAGAGACATAGAGACATAGAGAGAGAGAGAGAGAGAGAGAGAGAGAGAGAGAGAGAGAGAGAGAGAGAGAGAGAGAGGTTGGTGTTGATTGAATGTCAGGCCTGGAAATGGCTGGCAGTGACTCGGCAGCAGGCTGAAACAGGTTTCTGGATGGGGGGAAAGATGGATGACTGAGATGACTGCATCATTCCTGACCTGAGATCAGTGTAGTCTTCAACACAGTCACTGTTCTCGCTGGTATTACACACAACCCTGACCTGAGTAGATTATACCGAACAGCATTCATATCAGGACTGATCTCTCGCTCTTTCTGCCTGTGGGTTAGGCTTAGCATGTAGACTAGAACACAGTCCTACACTCTCCCCCTCTCAGCCTGTCAGCCTCTTCCTCTCTCTCTATCAGCCTGTCAGCCTCTCTCTATCAGCCTGTCAGCCTCTTCCTCTCTCCCTCTCAGCCTGTCAGCCTCTTCCTCTCTCCCTCTCAGCCTGTCAGCCTCTTCCTCTCTCCCTCTCAGCCTGTCAGCCTCTTCCTCTCTCCCTCTCAGCCTGTCAGCCTCTTCCTCTCTCTCTCTCAGCCTGTCAGCCTCTTCCTCTCTCCCTATCAACCTGTCAGCCTCTTCCTCTCTCTCTATCAGCCTGTCAGCCTCTTCCTCTCTCCCTCTCAGCCTGTCAGCCTCTTCCTCTCTCCCTCTCAGCCTGTCAGCCTCTTCCTCTCTCCCTCTCAGCCTGTCAGCCTCTTCCTCTCTCTCTCAGCCTGTCAGCCTCTTCCTCTCTCTCTCTCAGCCTGTCAGCCTGTCAGCCTCTCTCTATCAGCCTGTCAGCCTGTCAGCCTCTCCCTATCAGCCTGTCAGCCTCTTCCTCTCTCCCTATCAGCCTGTCAGCCTCTTCCTCTCTCTCTATCAGCCTGTCAGCCTCTTCCTCTCTCCCTATCAACCTGTCAGCCTCTTCCTCTCTCTCTATCAGCCTGTCAGCCTCTCCCTCTCCCCCTCTCAGCCTGTCAGCCTCTCCCTCTCTCCCTACCAGCCTCTCCCTCTCTCTCTATCAGCCTGTCAGCCTCTCCCTCTCTCCCTACCAGCCTCTCCCTCTCTCTCTATCAGCCTGTCAGCCTCTCCCTCTCTCCCTACCAGCCTCTCCCTCTCTCTCTATCAGCCTGTCAGCCTCTCCCTCTCTCCCTATCAGCCTGTCAGCCTCTACCTCTCTCTCTATCAGCCTGTCAGCCTCTCCCTCTCTCTCTATCAGCCTGTCAGCCTCTCCCTCTCTCTCTATCAGCCTGTCAGCCTCTCCCTCTCTCTCTATCAGCCTGTCAGCCTCTACCTCTCTCTCTATCAGCCTGTCAGCCTCTCCCTCTCTCTCTATCAGCCTGTCAGCCTCTCCCTCTCTCTCTATCAGCCTGTCAGCCTCTACCTCTCTCTCTATCAGCCTGTCAGCCTCTCCCTCTCTCTCTATCAGCCTGTCAGCCTCTTCCTCTCTCCCTATCAGCCTGTCAGCCTCTTCCTCTCTCTCTATCAGCCTGTCAGCCTCTTCCTCTCTCCCTATCAACCTGTCAGCCTCTTCCTCTCTCTCTCTCTATCAGCCTGTCAGCCTCTACCTCTCTCTCTATCAGCCTGTCAGCCTCTCCCTCTCTCTCTATCAGCCTGTCAGCCTCTCCCTCTCTCTCTATCAGCCTGTCAGCCTCTCCCTCTCTCTCTATCAGCCTGTCAGCCTCTCCCTCTCTCTCTCTCAGCCTGTCAGCCTCTCCCTCTCCCCCTCTCAGCCTGTCAGCCTCTCCCTCTCCCCCTGTCAGCCTCTTCCTCTCTCCCTATCAGCCTGTCAGCCTCTTCCTCTCTCTCTATCAGCCTGTCAGCCTCTCCCTCTCTCTCTCTCAGCCTGTCAGCCTCTCCCTCTCCCCCTCTCAGCCTGTCAGCCTCTCCCTCTCCCCCTGTCAGCCTCTTCCTCTCTCCCTATCAGCCTGTCAGCCTCTTCCTCTCTCCCTATCAGCCTGTCAGCCTCTCCCTACCAGCCTCTCCCTCTCTCTCTATCAGCCTGTCAGCCTCTCCCTCTCTCCCTATCAGCCTGTCAGCCTCTCCCTCTCTCTCTATCAGCCTGTCAGCCTCTCCCTCACTCTCTATCAGCCTGTCAGCCTCTACCTCTCTCTCTATCAGCCTGTCAGCCTCTCCCTCTCTCTCTATCAGCCTGTCAGCCTCTACCTCTCTCTCTATCAACCTGTCAGCCTCTTCCTCTCTCTCTATCAGCCTGTCAGCCTCTCCCTCTCCCCCTCTCAGCCTGTCAGCCTCTCCCTCTCTCCCTACCAGCCTCTCCCTCTCTCTCTATCAGCCTGTCAGCCTCTCCCTCTCTCTCTATCAGCCTGTCAGCCTCTCCCTCTCCCCCTCTCAGCCTGTCAGCCTCTCCCTCTCTCTCTATCAGCCTGTCAGCCTCTCCCTCTCTCCCTCTCAGCCTATCAGCCTCTTCCTCTCTCCCTACCAGTCTCTCCCTCTCAGAGGTGGGGGAGAGTGAGGAGGAAGAGGGGGTGGGAGAGAGAGGTTGGGGAGAGAGGGGGGAGGAAGAGTGGGTTGGGGAGAGAGAGAGAGGGGGAGAGAGGTAGGGAGAGAAATAAACCTGATTTATTTAAAGCCCCAGTGCATTAAAAATTGTGTTTTTCCTGTGTTTTGTATCATATTGTAGAACAGCTGATGAAACTAACACTGTAAAAGTGTGAATTATTTTATCAGTGTTATTTCCTGAAAGTTGCTGGTTGAAAACACAACCTACACAGGACCTTCTAATCAGCCTGTTTGAGTGGGCAGGAGTTTCGCCTTGCCTGGTGACATCACCAGGCGGTAGATTGGTTGTTAGACGAATAACAAAGAGAGTTCCAAACCTCTCTGCCAATAACAGCTAGTTTTACTTTTTCCCCTCCCCACTCAGACCACTCCCAGACAGTCCTAGCAAAATTATTGTTTGAGAATTTTTTTTAACAAAAAAGCCATTTTTGTCAATTTAATTATTACGGTAAGGTACTTAATGCTGCAATATGTAACTTTTTGGGCGATCCACCAAATTCCAATAGAAATGTGAGTTATAGATCTGTCATTCTCATTGAAAGCAAGTCTAAGAAGCGGTAGATCTGTTCTATGTGGGTTATTTCTATGCTTCCCGTTCTTAAGTTTAGTTTTTTCGTCTTTTGCTTTAGGTTTTGTACACCAGCTTCAAACTGCTGAAAATACAATATCTTTGGTAATGGAAAATATATTTCACAGCGGTTTAGATTATACAATGATTCGCTACACTATACTTGCTTGTTTAGTCACATAAACTGAAATTAAGCGAAGTATTATAATTTTAGCAACCAGGAAATGGCGCAGTGATTTCTGCATAGGGCATCTTTAATTGTTACCCAGAAATGATATTGATATAAAAACTGCTGCATTGGGTCTTTTTTAAAGTATTGATTTTCCTCAGTCTGAAGCCTGTAGCACAGATTGCACCAAACAAACAGTGTTTATCACGTTTAATTTTAACAACAGTGACTGGCTTCTGCAGGGGTCAGACAGGCCAGTGAAGTGTCAGGGATGCGTCGGGGCAGACAGGCCAGTGAAGTGTCAGGGATGCGTCGGGGCAGACAGGCCAGTGAAGTGTCAGGGATGCGTCGGGGCAGACAGGCCAGTGAAGTGTCAGGGATGCGTCCCAAATGGCACCTGGTCAACAGGATGCCATTTAGGACGTAGACAGGGAAAGCCGAGTTACAGCCCCGATGTTAACGTCGGTCCTTAATCTCAGCCCCGATGTTAACGTCGGTCCTTAATCTCAGCCCCGATGTTAACGTCGGTCCATAATCTCAGCCCCGATGTTAACGTCGGTCCTTAATCTCAGCCCCGATGTTAACGTCGGTCCTTAATCTCAGCCCCGGCGTACGCCGGTCCCTAATCTCAGCCCCGATGTTACCTTTGGTCTCTAATCTCAGCCCTGATGTAACGCGTGGTCCTTAATCTCAGCCCCGATGTTAACGTCGGTCCTTAATCTCAGCCCCGATGTTAACGTCGGTCATTAATCTCAGCCCCGATGTTAACGTCGGTCATTAATCTCAGCCCCGATGTTAACGCCGGTCTCAATCTCAGCCCCGGCGTCCCGGTCATTAATCTCAGCCCCGGCGTTAACGCCGGTCATTAATCTCAGCCCCGATGTTACGCGTGGTCATTAATCTCAGCCCCGGTGTTAACGCTGTCCCTAATCTCAGCCCCGGTGTTAACGTCGGTCATTAATCTCAGCCCCGATGTTAACGCTGGTCAATCTCAGCCCCGGCGTTAACGCTGGTCATTAATCTCAGCCCCGATGTCGCTGGTCATTAATCTCAGCCCCGATGTTGACGTCGGTCATTAATCTCAGCCCCGGTGTTAACGCCGGTCGCAATCTCAGCCCGGTGTTACGCGTGGTCATTAATCTCAGCCCCGGCGTTAACGCCGGTCATTAATCTCAGCCCCGATGTTAACGCCGGTCATTAATCTCAGCCCCGATGTTACGCGTGGTCATTAATCTCAGCCCCGATGTTACCTTTGGTCCTTAATCTCAGCCCTGATGTTAACGTCGGTCCTTAATCTCAGCCCCGATGTTAACGTCGGTCCTTAATCTCAGCCCTGATGTTAACGTCGGTCATTAATCTCAGCCCTGATGTTAACGTCGGTCATTAATCTCAGCCCCGATGTTAACGTCGGTCATTAATCTCAGCCCCGATGTTAACGTCGGTCATTAATCTCAGCCCTGATGTTACCTTTGGTCCTTAATCTCAGCCCCGATGTTACCTTTGGTCCTTAATCTCAGCCCCGATGTTACCTTTGGTCCTTAATCTCAGCCCCGATGTTAACGTCGGTCATTAATCTCAGCCCCGATGTTACCTTTGGTCCTTAATCTCAGCCCCGATGTTAACGTCGGTCATTAATCTCAGCCCTGATGTTACCTTTGGTCCTTAATCTCAGCCCCGATGTTACCTTTGGTCCTTAATCTCAGCCCCGATGTTACCTTTGGTCCTTAATCTCAGCCCCGATGTTAACGTCGGTCATTAATCTCAGCCCCGATGTTAACGTCGGTCATTAATCTCAGACTCGATGTTATCTTTGGTCAGAGGAAAAGCAATTTGATTTCTCTGCCTCAGAAAACAAAGCATGGCATGGATAAACATATGGCATTGACCTCCAACTCCAACCAAGTGAAAAAATAAGATTTGTGTGTGATTTGTGATCTCACCCCTCGTCTCTCTGTCTCGCTCCCTGTGTGTGTGTGTCCAGGATCCAGTCTGGATCGTACCTCAGTACCGGTTGGTTCACTCTGATCCTGGCCATGGACATGTGTAAAGAGATCCACGTCTACGGCATGATCAACGACACCTACTGCAGGTAAGATACAGACTGATGGATTTACTTAACTGTTCTTCAATAGGCACACAGAAACAGTAAGCCTCCAGACATTAACACCATGTCCCTATTCCCAACACAGTTGACTAACTTTCGCCAGAGCCCATTTTTGACAAAGTCACAATCTTACCTATTTGTCACAGATTTTCTGCAGAAATTTGAATATACCTACAATTTCACAGTCACAGCACCCCCCACCCCACCCCACCCCACCCCACCGCCCTTACCAATATCCACATCCACTGTAGGAATGGAGTATCAATGTAATGGCTGTAAATACATATAGAGTGACTGTCTGCAGCGTTGAATAGCATTATGTCTGCGGCAGCATTCCAAATGGCACCCTATTCCCTATGTAGTGTACTACCGTTGACCAGAGCCCTATGGGCGTCCCTGTGGACCCTGGTCAAAACTAGTGCACTACATAGGGAATAGGGTGCCATTTGGGACTTCCTATTGAATAGCATTATGTCTCCATACTTAAGATAGTGTTGGTTAGCTGCCTGGTCTTATTCTCAGCAGAACTGCTACACTTCATCCTTATCAACTATTCATTATGTTTGTCCAAGGTCCCAGGGGGATGTGTGTGTGTGTGTGTGTGTGTGTGTGTGTGTGTGTGTGTGTGTGTGTGGATTATCCCCCACTGTGAGGCAGTGGGAGGGAGGACACCTTGTTGGACACCTTGTTGGACACCTTGTTGGACACCTTGTTGGACACCTTGTTGTAGCTTCAGGCTCAGTTGTTCCACAACATTGTGATGATGGAAACTGGACTCCTCTCTGTCTCTGTCTCTGTCTCTGTCTCTGTCCCTGTCCCTGTCCCTGTCCCTGTCCCTGTCCCTGTCCCTGTCCCTGTCCCTGTCCCTGTCTCTGTCTGTCTCTGTCTCTGTCTCTGTCTCTGTCTCTGTCTCTGTCTCTCTCTGTCTCTGTCTCTGTCTCTGTCCCTGTCTCTGTCTCTGTCTCTGTCTCTGTCTCTGTCTCTGTCTCTGTGTCTCTGTGTCTCTGTGTCTCTGTGTCTGTCTGATAAACACACACAGGAAGGATATTGTCAGGTTAGAAGAGCCTTGTTGACTTCCCATTGTCAGTCCAATACACATCTCTTTCCTTCCTTCCTCTTCCTGTCAGAGAGAGGAAATGATGTTCCTAATTTACAGCTCTGTGAAGGATAGTGACTGTGTGTGTGTGCAAGTTTGTGTACCTTTATTTCAACAGGAAGTCATATTGAGACTAAAGTCTCTTTTGCAAATGAGCCCAGGCAAGATAAACATAGACAATAAGATACAAAACACAGTCGATTAAAGGAGCACTATGCAGAAATCGCTCCGCCATTTTCTGGTTGCTAAAACTCTAGTAGTTTATGGGACAAAATAAGATCGTATAGTTTAGAGAATCATTGTTCCGTCTAAACTGCTGTGAAATATATTTTCCAAAAATGTGACCCACCAATTGGATTCGGTCATATGCAGCAATATTTGAAATGGTGTTCTTTACATTGGATAAAAGTAGAGACTCAGAGCTAGGAAATGGTATATCATACACTGCATTTGAGGAACAATGGGAAAGTAATTCTGCTTTGAAAGTTGATAAGTGGTCCTCTGTAGCTCAGTTGGTAGAGCATGGCGTTTGCAACGCCAGGGTTGTGGGTTCGATTCCCACGGGGGGCCAGTATGAAAAATAAAAAATAATGTATGCACTCACTTAACTGTAAGTCGCTCTGGATAAGAGCGTCTGCTAAAATGACTAAAATGTAAAAAATGTGTAAACGGTACAGTGAAATGGTTACTTGCATAGTGGAGTCTTTTTTGTTTAGACATGTAGCTAGCTAGCTAGCTAGCTAAACAACAAACCATAATCCCAACTCTAATGCCATGTTCAAAACAACTGGGAACTCGGAAATCTCAGACTTACGACTTCAGTGCATTCAAAACAACTGGGAACTCTGGAAAAACAACAACTTCTGACTGGGAAAAATCTATTTGAATGTTCATCCAACTCGGAATTCCAACACGGGAACTCGGGCCTCTTTCTAGAGCGCCGACTTTCCAACCTGAAGATCACTGACGTCATGATCTGAGCTAATATTTGTCAGAGTTCGCAGTTGTTTTGAACGCTTAAATACTTTTTGAAGGTAGCTAAAGCTAACAAACTAGGTTCAATGTTAGCTAGCTAGCTAACATTAGGCTATAACTAGCAATGCAAATGGCTTTCTGAGATACAAATAATATTACAACACAGATCATACATGTACAGTGGGGAAAAAAAGTATTTAGTCAGCCACCAATTGTGCAAGTTCTCCCACTTAAAAAGATGAGAGAGGCCTGTAATTTTCATCATAGGTACACATCAACTATGACAGACAAAATGAGAAGAAAAAAAAATCCAGAAAATCACATTGTAGGATTTTTAATGAATTTATTAGCAAATTATGGTGGAAAATAAGTATTTGGTCACCTACAAACAAGCAAGATTTCTTTAGCTAGCCAGCCAGCCAACGTTAGCTAGCTAACTAACAGTACACTTTAACTTGCAATCAATACTACTTTCTGACAAAATAGAAACATATAATATTTGAAAATTTAGCTAGCTAGACTATCTTACCCGTACACATGGATGGACGCTTCTCCCTCTCTGTCACGGATGCCATGGTTGCCCTTAGTTTGAAGATGTAATCCGGAGACTGGTGTTTTATACAACAGCCTTCTGTGTTCTCTTTTGGACTCTCCGCATTTGGCAATCATCTCTCTGCTTCCACCGGGCATTCCACTGATTTCAAAACTCGCTCAACATCTTCCGTTTCTTTCCCACCACTGTCATCAGAAGAATACAATGTCTGGATCAATGAAAATGGTTTTTAACCTAAAATCAGGGATTTCCTCATTGTCTGATTCATTTTCAGAGTCAGAGAGAGTCAGCATGGCATGATCGTCCTCCAGAAAGTAATCCATCACAACGTTTTCCCACTTTTCTTTGTCGATAGCACAAAGACATCAGCAAACCATGTGTGGCTGTGTGTGTGTCTGTGTGTGTGGCTGTGTGTGTGTCTGTGTGTGTGTCTGTGTGTGTGGCTGTGTGTGTGGCTGTGTGTGTGGTTGTGTGTGTGGCTGTGTGCGTGGCTGTGTGCGTGGCTGTGTGTGTGGCTGTGTGTGTGTCTGTGTGTGTGGCTGTGTGTGTGGCTGTGTGTGTGTCTGTGTGTGTGTCTGTGTGTGTGGCTGTGTGTGTGGCTGTGTGTGTGGCTGTGTGTGTGGCTGTGTGTGTGTCTGTGTGTGTGGCTGTGTGTGTGGCTGTGTGTGTGGCTGTGTGTGTGGCTGTGTGTGTGGCTGTGTGTGTGGCTGTGTGTGTGGCTGTGTGTGTGGCTGTGTGTGTGGCTGTGTGTTCAGGATCTTTTGTCGCTGTAATATCCTGAGCCGAGGGAGACGGTGCAGAGAGAGGGAATTGAATTGATTGGTTAACAGTGTGGGACGGTGGTAAGGTGATACGGTGGTGGTGTGTAGAACAGAGCGGAGCCAATAGGCTGCTGCTGCTACTGGGGCATGGTTTAAAATGACAGCTGTGTGGATTGGACATGGTGATATGGTCATTCATCCATATTCTGGTCATTCTGGAGTAATGAAGTCAAACTGTAATAAAGCTGTCAGTCTTTAATATGGAGACTAGGGTCTAGGGTCGGATGGTATCCAGCTTTTCATATCTTTCTCTCATCCTGGGATTTACGGTATTACCGGCGTAGTACACAAGGGGGCGCCAAGAAACGTAAAAAAGCCCGTTGGCCGTCTATTACCAGAATGGTAACAAAATTAGCACAAGTCATAGCAAATTTCCATGGAGCCAACTAGCTAAATATGCTAATAAGCAAAATAAACGTTCTACCACAACTAACGTTGTTTTTGGGAAGCATATTTGATTCTGAGTTCGGACATATAAAGTTTGTATGTGAAAACTACTTCTACTATGCATAGATTCTGTTTTTCCGAACTCACTCGCACTGAAGACGGAGGCTCGCTCGGCTGGTGCTAGCACATGTGCAGATCAAACACACTGCTGGAACGCCGATTAAGGTGTTTACATGTCCTAATAATTAGAAAGATTGATCAGAAAACCAGGTGTTTTAATCGGCGTATGCTTACTTAGATTTTGACCTTATGCCGATTTAAGATAAGCAGAGTACGGTGTTTACATGACTGTTGTATAATCTGCCTACTGCCATAATCAGTTTAATATCGAATTATTAGTGTGCATGTAGAAATACTAATTGTGCAAATGAACAAAGTTTTGATGCATGCTTGTCTGAAGGAAGAACAGTACTGGCTCTGGAGCAGCATGTGTACACTCTGTGTCTGTTTGGAGTCTGGAGTCACTAGGGCAACGGGCCTGCCTGCTCTGCTCTGAGAAGAGGGGGGAGAAGAGGGGGAGGAACAGAGGGGGGAGGAGCAGAGGGGGGGGAGCAGAGGGGGGAGGAGAAGAGGGGGAGGAGCAGAGGGGGGAGGAGCAGAGGGGAGGGGGAGGAGCAGAGGGGGGAGAAGCAGAGGGGGAGAAGAGGGGGAGGAGCAGAGGGGGAGGAGCAGAGGGGGGAGAAGCAGAGGGGGAGAAGAGGGCGAGGAGCAGAGGGGGGAGAAGAAGATGGGGAGGAGCAGAGGGGGAGAATAGGGGGAGGAGCAGAGGGGGGAGAAGAAGAAGGGGAGGAGCAGAGGGGGGAGAAGAGGGGGAGGAGCAGTGGGGGGAGGAGAGGGGGAGGAGCAGACTGGCCGAGAACAGAGAGGAGGAAAAACACAAGAAAATCAAGATATCAGTGGCAGCTGTTCAGATAACTCATCTAAAGGGCTTTGACTTCTCAAACACGGCAGAAAGCTAACACAGTATGATGCACCGTCACCTTATTAATTCAGCCACTTACTTAGATAACTAGCAAGTTAAACTTAGGGGTCGTGTTAATGCAGAATTCTGCGTTTTTCACAAAGGCAAAAAAAAGATAAAATGGATAAGAAAAATCTTGCTGTGTTTTGTAAAAGCAGATCTAAAATGCTTCTTATTGTAATTTCTGCTTCAGACTAACTGTGTGCTTGAGTTGCACTTCTCCACTGGGATGAGAATTCACCAAAGGGCCTTCTATCAGCAGACAGCTCTGTCTGATGGGTAGCTGCTAGATTAACTTTAAACAAAACATTAGAAAATGTAGCTGGCTACAGTCTTTCTATGATAATCATTAGAGATATGATGGCCATGCATCGTTTTTGCAAAAAAGACCTTGCTTTTTCATTGTAAGCTCATTTACTTGTGTCTTATGAATATGAAGCTATTTTCTTTTTGATGTGTTGCACTAATGTATTTTCTGTGAAGGAAAACTACAGTCCCTGATCACTCTATTGAAGCAAAAAACCACTGTTGATATTCAATATGAAACGTGACCCCTGTCAATACACAGCTGGACTCACCTGCTCCCGTTTTGATTAAATCAACATTTTCCCTCGTCAATCTACACACAATACCCCATAATGACAAAGCGAAAACAGGTTTTTAGAAATGTTTGCACATGTATTAAAAATAAAAACCAGAAATACCTTATTTACATAAGTATTCAGACCCTTTGCTATGACATACGGAATTGAGCTCAGGTGCATCCTGTTTCTATTGATCATCCTTGAGATGTTTCTATAACTTGATTGGAGTACACCTGTGGTAAATTCTATTGATTGGACATGATTTGGAAAGGCACACACCTGTCTATATAAGGTCCCACAGTTGACAGTGCATGTCAGAGCAAAAACCAAGCCATGAGGTCGAAGGAATTGTCCGTAGAGCTCCGAGACAGGATTGTGTCGAGGCACAGATCTGGGGAAGGGTACCAAATAATGTCTGCAGCATTGAAGGTCCCCAAGAACACAGTGGCCTCCATCATTCTTAAATGGAAGAAGTTTGGAACCACCAAGACTTCCTAGATCTGGTCCCGCGGCCAAACTAAGCAATCGGGGGAGAAGGGCCTTGGTCAGGGAGGTGACCAAGAACCCAATGGTCACTCTGACAGATCTCCAGAGTTCCTATGTGGAGATGGGAGAACCTTCCAGAAGGACAACCATTACATTTACATTTTAGTCATTTAGCAGACGCTCTTATCCAGAGCGACTTACAGTTAGTGAGTGCATACATTTTCATACTTTTTTCATACTGGCCCCCCCGTGGGAAACGAACCCACAACCCTGGCGTTGCAAGCGCCATGCTCTACCAACTGAGCTACACTCCACCAATCAGGCCTTAATGGTAGAGTGGCCAGACGGAAGCCACTCCTCAGTAAAAGGCACATGACAGCCCGCTTGGAGTTTGCCAAAAGGCACCAAAAGGACTCAGACCATGAGAAACAAGATTCTCTGGTCTGATAAAACTAAGATTGACCTCTTTGGCCTGAATGCCAAGTATCACGCCTGGAGGAAACCTGGCACCATCCCTACGGTGAAGCATGGCGGTGGCAGCATCATGCTGTGGGGATGTTTTTCAGCAGCAGGGACTGGGAGATTAGTCAGGATCGAGGGAAAGATGAACGGAGCAAAGTACAGAGAGATCCTAAATGAAACCTGCTCCAGAGCGCTCAGGACCTCAGACTGGGGCAAAGGTTCACCTTCCAACAGGACAACGACCCTAAGCACACAGCCAAGACAA
This sequence comes from Coregonus clupeaformis, assembly GCF_020615455.1. Taxonomy (NCBI): domain Eukaryota; kingdom Metazoa; phylum Chordata; class Actinopteri; order Salmoniformes; family Salmonidae; genus Coregonus; species Coregonus clupeaformis. Next base: position 44,046,717 of record NC_059212.1, on the reverse strand, counting down.
CGCAGGAGTGGCTTCGGCCGTTGTCTTGGCTTCGGGACAAGTCTCTGAATGTCTTTGAGTGGCCCAGCCAGAGCCTGGACTTGAACCCGATCGAACATCTCTGGAGAGACCTGAAAATAGCTGTGCAGCGATGCTCCCCATCCAACCTGACAGAGCTTGAGAGGATCTGCAGAGAAGAATGGGAGAATCTCCCCAAATATAGGTGTGCCAAGCTTGTAGCGTCATACCCAAGAAGACTCAAGGCTGTAATCGCTGCCAAAGGTGCTTCAACAAAGAACTGAGTAAAGGGTCTGAATACTTATGTAAATGTCATATGTTAGTTATGATATGTCTTGGTGGTTTTATGGATTCTTCAATCACAGTGAGCTGTTTTCTGACGTGCTGTTCCAACTTTGTGTGTTTCTGTACTGTTTTAATGTTTCCCCAAGGTAAAGGCGTATGTTCTGGTTCTCTGGGTCTCTGGGTGTTTGGTTTCTTAATTTCTTTCTTAGATTTATGTACTCTTCATCAAACCATTTATTATGTTAATTTTCTTCTTAGGTTTTCAGCTTGAATTTTTAAAGTTTGTTATGTTAGCTGATATGTCCAATATACTGTTCAGGCTTTCTACTGCTAAGTTTACACCCCTCCTCTCTCCCTCCCTCTCCCTCTCCCTCTCCCTCTCCCTCTCCTCTCTCTCTCTCTCCCTCTCCCTCTCCCTCTCCCTCTCCCTCTCCCTCTCTCCCTCTCCTCCCTCTCCCTCTCTCTCCCTCTCCCTCTCCCTCTCCCTCTCCCTCTCCCTCTCCCTCTCCCTCTCCCTCTCCCTCTCTCTCTCCCTCTCCCTCTCCCTCTCCCTCTCTCCCTCTCCCTCTCCCTCTCCCTCTCCCTCTCCCTCTCCTCTCTCCTCTCTCTCTCTCTCTCCCTATCTCTCCCCTTCTCCCTCTCTCTCTCCCCCTCTCTCTCTCTCTCTCTCTCTCTCTCTCTCTCTCTCTCTCTCTCTCTCTCTCTCTCTCTCTCTCTCTCTCTCTCTCTCGCCCTCTCTCTCTCTCGCCTTCTCTCTCTCTCCTCGCCCCTCTCTCTCTCTCTCTCTCTCTCTCTCTCTCTCTCTCTCTCTCTCTCTCTCTCTCTCTCTCTCTCTCTCTCTCTCTCTCCTCTCTCTCCTCTCTCTCTCTCTCTCTCATTCCCCCTCCCCCAGGTCAGAGAGGTCCCGTACCCCTACTATGAAGCCGGTAGTCGTGATGAGTGTCTTTAACCATCTCTCTCCCCCCTCTCCCCAGGTCAGAGAGGTACCGTAAGGTCCCGTACCACTACTATGAAGCCGGTAGTCGTGATGAGTGTCTTTAACCATCTCTCTCCCCCCTCTCCCCAGGTCAGAGGGGTACCGTAAGGTCCCGTACCACTACTATGAAGCCGGTAGTCGTGATGAGTGTGCAGAGTACCTCCTCCACGAGAGTGCTCCATACGGCGGGCACCGTTTCATCACAGAGAAGGCCGTCTTCTCCAAGTGGGCCAAAACACACGCCATTAAGTTCTACAACCCGCCATGGCAACCGTCGTGACCCGGAAGGGACCGCCGAGACAGCCGGGAGGTCTGGAGGAGGGCCATTATTGATGACATCACACGGCCATGTCCACCTCATCATCCGGGGACAGGGAGAACGCAGGGCCACTACCATCACCGTGACACCAGAACTGCGTCCCAAATGGCACCCTATTCCCTACATAGTGCACTATCGGGTCCTGGTCAAAAGTAGTGCACTATGTAGGGAATAGGGTCCAGGCATGTCTCCCTCCCCTAACGTTGTCAAAATGTATATGACACTAAAATGTACAGTCAGAATGCACACATTGTTCTGCAATCCCAGCCTTTCCTTAATCCTTAATCCCAATCCCAGTCCGTCCATTACTACTGAGGCTTTAGTCTGAGGGGTTGTAAATCCCGTGCCACCGCTAGCCTGACTGCAGCACTGATAGCAGACACCCACCCTGGGCTGAAATGTAGATGGTAGAGGGTAGTCCCTCTAAGTCCATCCATGTCCTCACTGAGCCATGAACCATGAACCAAGGCCTTCTGTTCACAAAAAAAACTATCTGGCCACTGCAGGGCAGGCACATCCATCCATCCCGTTGGAGAAACAACATGAAGAAGAAACTATTTTTCCACTTCATTGAATGTCTGTTGTCATCTTCTGGAACTCTGTTGACCTCTTCTAGAACTCTGTTGTCATCTTCTGGAACTCTGTTGACCTCTTCTAGAACTCTGTTGTCATCTTCTGGAACTCTGTTGACCTCTTCTAGAACTCTGAGCTGGATGAAATGTGATGTCATAAAGGAGCTCCGGATGCAGCGGGCTTTCTTGACCTCCAATCATCTGCTGCTTTTGATGTTGTAAAATCTGTTAGAATGACAAAGGATCTGATTGACGGCTAGCTCAACTCAACAGATATGGAACCGACAAAGGAACTGTCCTTCAACTCTACAGTAGCTACACGCAGGCCACGTCCCAAATGGCACCCTATCCCCTACACAGTGCACTACTTTTAACGGGCCCTGTTCCTATTTAGTGAATAGGGTGCCATTTGGTACTTAGCCAAGTTACTTTCGATGTACTGAAGCCCTGTACAGTACAGTCTGTATCTCACAAGTATGAACTCAAACTCTCCAAGATTTTTGCCTGTTATCGATTTTTATGATTTTTATTTAATCTTTATTTAACCTTTATTTAACTAGGCAAGTTAAATATCTCTGACCAGCTACACGACTTTATTCTCTGTCCGTCTGGCTGTCCCCCCCCTGTCCGTCTGGCTGTCCCCCCGTCTGTCTGTCCTTCCTGTTAGAATTATAGGCTACCAGGGGTGCGTCCCAAATGGTAGCCTATCCCCTATATAGTGCACTTCTTTTGACCATAGGGCTGACCACAGGGCTGACCATAGGGCTGACCACAGGGCTGACCACAGGGCTGACCATAGGGCTGACCACAGGGCTCTGGTCAAAAGTAATGCACTTTATAGGGAATCGGTTTAGCATTTGGGACACAGCCCTGATAGCCTATAATTATAACTGGACGGATACATCATTAACAAACTAACCTGAAGTCCACTACATGAAACATTGTTGTACCCAGACTTCAGTGTACTCTAACTATTACACGTCGTCTTGTTCCCTTAAATCGATCAGTTCCTCCGTCCTTGTAGCTCTACACCTACCTGACCCTGGAAGTCTAGTCCATGTGTGAGTCCCAATTATAACTTGTTCACTACTTCCCACAAGTCTAAAAGCTGATTGGATTGGTGAAGGCATGGGCTAGAGGGATTTTCCACCCATGTTTCCTATACATTACCAGTCATGTCCTTTCTAATCAGTGAAACAAGTGCACACTGGGAGGAAGGGAATGAGGTTGTTGGTCTGATTTTGTCAGCTGCGTGTCTCTGTCTGTGTGATCAGTGGAATGGTATCAAATATATCAGACGCATGGTTTCCATGGTTTCCATGGTTTCCATGGTTTCCATGTGTTTGATGCCATTCCATTTACTCCTTTCCAGCCATTATTATGAGCCGTCCTCCCCTTAGCAGCCTCCACTGATATCTATCTATCTACAGTTGAAGTCGGAAGTTTACATACACCTTAGCCAAATACATTTAAACTCAGTTTTTCACAATTCCTGACATTTAATCCTAGTAAAAATTCCCTGTCTTAGGTCAGTTAGGATCACCACTTTATTTTAAGAATGTGAATTATTAATATTAATTAACGTATATTGACGGCACTACAGCATAGCATGCTTTTGTATCAGTCTCAATGTACATATTTACTATATCATGTAGATATTTTTTTTACTGTTCCAATCAGCCTGTGATTGTGATGGAAAAAGTTGGAAAAGACAAGTGCAAGTTGCCTCTCTAATGTAGCAAACCTAGATCACATCCACTAATGTGACTGTTTAGCTGAGACAGCTGTAAACATCAGGATCCCATACCACTTTCCTTATTTCAGCTCTCCTTTCTCACTTATCATGTAGCTGGCAACAAGAGAACTGAATGGCACATTAAGCGTCCATTTGTTTTCAGATTAAACTCAGAAACCATCCACAGTCCACTACTAGTCAGAAGTGTAGAGCTCTGTCGGTAACAGAAGAGGAGAGAGAGAGAGAGAGGCTGTGGATTTTAACACCCCTGTCCCATTTTAGCACCCCATCACTGTCCCTGTACCCCTCAGCGCATTAGACTCTTTAGCTCCATTTGCCTTCTGTGTGATCACAATCCATTTACAGGTCCTCTGTGTGATCACAATCCATTTACAGGTCCTCTGTGTGATCACAATCCATTTACAGGTCCTCTGTGTGATCACAATCCATTTACAGGTCCTCTGTGTGATCACAATCCATTTACAGGTCCTCTGTGTGATCACAATCCATTTACAGGCCCTCTGTGTGATCACAATCCATTTACAGGTCCTCTGTGTGATCACAATCCATTTACAGGCCCTCTGTGTGATCACAATCCATTTACAGGTCCTCTGTGTGATCACAATCCCATTTACAGGTCCTCTGTGTGATCACAATCCATTTACAGGCCCTCTGTGTGATCACAATCCATTTACAGGTCCTCTGTATGATCACAATCCATTTACAGGTCCTCTGTGTGATCACAATCCCATTTACAGGTCCTCTGTGTGAT
>NC_059212.1:43912061-44037061 GCF_020615455.1 Coregonus clupeaformis | reverse complement strand
ACCAGCCACAGCTGACACTCGTTGCCTCTGATTGGGAGTCACTCAGGCCAACAAAGAAACAGAAGAACTAGAACCCCCAACATAGAAATATACCACATAGAATGAACACACCCTGACTCAACATATAGAGTCCCAGAGCCAGGGTGTGACAGTACTCCCTAAAGGCGCGGGACTGCGACCGCGCCTCAACTAGAACAAAACAGGGGAGGGCTGGGTGGGCATTCCTCCTCGGCGGCGGTTCTGGCTCCGGCCTTTCCCACCACCCTCCAATAAACCCCCATAGCGCCCCTGGTCCGGGTCTGGCCCCGCTGGCTGGAGCTGAACTGGACGTAGCAGGAGCGGTTAGCTTCAGCTCCGTAGTGGAGCAGTTGACCGGTACCTTACCAGGCACCGGTGACCCAGGCACGGGTTGTGCTGGACTGACGACGCGCACCCCTGGCTTGGTGCGTGGAGCCGGAACGGGCCGGACCGGGCTGACGACTTGCACCCCTGGCTTGGTGCGTGGAGTAGGAACGGGCCGAACCGGGCTGACGACTCGCACCCCTGGCTTGGTGCGAGTGGCAGGAACAGGCCGGGCCGGGCTGGCAACGCGCACCGTAGACTTGGTGCGAGTGGCAGGAACAGGCCGGGCCGGGCTGACGATGCGCACCCCTGGCTTGGTGCATGGAGTAGGAACAGGCCGGACCGGGCTGGCGACGCACACCGTAGGCTTGGTGCGAGGAGCAGGGACAGGCCGGACCGGGCTGGCGACGTACACCGTAGGCTTGGTGCGTGGAGCAGGGACAGGCCGGACCGGCTGGCGACGCACACCGTAGGCTTGGTGCGAGGAGCAGGGACAGGCCGGACCGGGCTGGCGACGCACACCGTAGGCTTGGTGCGTGGAGCAGGGACAGGCCGGACCGGGCTGGCGACGCACACCGTAGGCTTGGTGCGAGGAGCAGGGACAGGCCGGACCGGGCTGGCGACGCACACCGTAGGCTTGGTGCGTGGAGCAGGGACAGGCCGGACCGGGCTGGTGACGCACACCGTAGGCTTGGTGCGTGGAGCAGTGACAGGCCGGACCGGGCTGGCGACGCACACCGTAGGCTTGGTGCGAGAGGCAGGAACAGGCCGGACCGGGCTGGCGACGCGCACCGTCCATTTGGTGCGAGGGGCCGTAACAGGCCGGACCGTACTGGGGACACACACCACTGGCTCTACCCCGGGATCTTCTGTCCCTACTTTGACCAGTGGCCCCCGTAACCTGGTGGCCTTCTGAATACGCCCCTTTTCTGCCTCCGTCAGCCCCGTCGTCCATGCCCTGTGCCCCCCCCTAAATTTTTTTTTGGGTTGCCTCTCGACCGTCCGACAACGACCCTGATCACGCCGTTGCTCCTCTCTCCGTCGCCTCTCCACTGTCTCACTCCATGGCCGGCGATCCATCCCGGCCAGGATTTCCTCCCAGGTCCAGGACCCCTGCCCGTCCAAAATCTGCTCCCACGTCCAGGCTGCCTGCTCCTGGACACGCTGCTTGGTCCTGGTATGGTGGGTTTTTCTGTCACGATCGTCATACATAGAGGAGACCAAGGCGCAGCGTGTTGAGCGAACATACTTTAATTAGTTAAAGTGCACACATGATACAAAACAACTAAACGACTCGTAACGTCCTAGGTAACAATGACCAACTGGAACAAAAACCCACAAACACCAAGGGAAAACAGACAGTTTAAATATGGCTCCCAATCAGAGACAACCAGCCACAGCTGACACTCGTTGCCTCTGATTGGGAGTCACTCAGGCCAACAAAGAAACAGAAGAACTAGAACCCCCAACATAGAAATATACCACATAGAATGAACACACCCTGGCTCAACATATAGAGTCCCAGAGCCAGGGTGTGACAACGTGTGTGTATAGTGCGTATGTTATCATGTGTGTGTGTGCATGTGTCTGTGCCTATGCTTGTGTTGCTTCACAGTCCCTGCTGTTCCATAAGGTGTTTTTGTATCTGTTTTTTAAATCTGATTTTACTGCTTGCATCAGTTACTTGATGTGGAATAGAGTTCCATGTAGTCATGGCTCTATGTAGTACTGTGCACCTCCCATAGTCTGTTCTGGACTTGGGGACTGTGAAGAGACCTCTGGTGGCATGTCTTGTGGGGTATGCATGGTTGTCTGAGCTGTGTGCTACTCGTTTAAACAGACACCTCGGTGCTTTCAAAATGTCAATACCTCTCAAAATACAAGTAGTGATGGAGTCAATCTCTCTTCTACTTTGAGCCAGGAGAGATTGACATGCATATTATTAATGTTTGCTCTCTGTGTACATCCAAGGGCCAGCCGTGCTGCCCTGTTCTGAGCCAATTGCAATTTTCCTAAGTCCCTCTTTGTGGCACCTGACCACATGACTGAACAGTAGTCCAGGTGCGACAAAACTAGGGCCTGTAGGACCTGCCTTGTTGATAGTGCTGTTAAGAAGGTAGAGCAGCGCTTAATTATAGACAGACTTCTCCCCATCTTAGCTACTGTTGTATCAACATGTTTTGACCATGACAGTTTACAATCCAGGGTTACTCCAAGCAGTTTAGTCACCTCAACTTGCTCAATTTCCACATGATTTATTACAAGATTTAGTTGAGGTTTAGGGTTTAGGGTTTAGTGAATGATTTGTCCCAAATACAATGCTTTTAGTTTTTTTAATATTTAGGACTAACTTATTCCTTGCCACCCATTCTGAAACTAACTGCAGCTCTTTGTTAAGTGTTGCAGTCATTTCAGTCGCTGTAGTAGCTGATGTGTCTAGTGTTGAATCATCCACATACATAGACACACTGGCTTTACTCAAAGCCAGTGGCATGTCGTTAGTAAAGATGGAAAAAGTAAGGGGCCTAGACAGCTGCCCTGGGGAATTCCTGATTCTACCTGGATTATGTTGGAGGCTTCCATTAAAGAACACCCTCTGTGTTCTGTTAGAGAGGTAACTCTTTATCCACATTATAGCAGGGGGTGTAAAGCCATCACACATACGTTTTTCCAGCAGCAGACTACGATCTATTAATGTCAAAAGCCGCACTGAACTCTTAACAAAAATGGGAGGGGCATGTTTCAAGTTTATTTGCCATGTGTAATGAATACATTGGAAATCTTACTCACCTGACCTCCCACAAATGCACAGGGGAAAGCATGGCTAGTCTTCGGTATGAAAAGACATGAACAGCATTTGACTATAAACGTGGTGGCGTCCTCTTTGCATCTCTGTGTGTCATTTCTTTTTGAAGACACCTACCAAGAAAATAAACAGTACTTTTTTTTTTCTTTGCCAAACTATTGCAGTTACACTTTGAATGCTATTGAAGCAAATGCTTTCGTCATATTGTATGTATTTCCTGTTTACATTATTTGCAGGTCTAGTGACTGAACCAATGATCTGGATATTGCTTCCTTCTACTGTTACTAGGTTCTTTCTTCTTGCTACTGCTTGTGTCCCAAATGGCACCCTATTCCCTTTGTAGTGCACTACTGTTGACTAGAACCCTATGTAGTGCACTACTGTTGACTAGAACCCTTTGTAGTGCACTACTGTTGACTAGAACCCTATGTAGTGCACTATATAGGGTATAGGGGGGCCATTTGGGAGGGGCCCATAGCATGTTAAGACAACAACTACATCCATCTGTACAAAGTCCATTTACGTCACATTCATTTTTGTACACTATCTGAAAGACGTTTATAATAAATGTTTCCAACTGAGTAACAACAATTGTGCCTCCCGTTATGTTGTATGTTTAAGTAATTGTGCCCCTCGACGATTAATACAGCTTTCGAATTCAATTGAAGGGTTCTGTTTTGTATGCAATTTAAATGTAGCTAGTATATACCTGGGGGATATGTGTTGCTGAAAATGTTTATTTATCTGTAAAACACAGCTGGTACAATGATTTGCTTTGGGCTGTTAAAACATATGAATATGATAGGCCAAGCATGGGAATGATTTATAACCATGTAATTAGAACAACAACAAATGCAGATTTTGCTGTGTGTTTGTCAGGGGATGGATCCCAAATGGCACCCTATTCCCTATATAGTGCACTACTTTGACCAAAGCCCTATGGGCCATGGTGAAAAGTAGCGCACTATACAATGAGTGTACAAAACATTACCCGTAGCACTCACGTCTGTAGCCATGAAGTGCTTTGAAAGGCTGGTCATGGCTCACATCAACACCATTATCCCAGAAACCCTAGACCCACTCCAATTTGCATACCGCCCCAACAGATCCACAGATGATGCAATCTTTATTGCACTCCACACTGCCCTTTCACACCTGGACAAGAGGAACACCTACGTGAGAATGCTATTCATTGACTACAGCTCAGCGTTCAACACCATAGTGCCCTCAAAGCTCATCACTAAGCTAAGGACCCTGGGACTAAACACCTCCCTCTGCAACTGGATCCTGGACTTCCTGACGGGCCGCCCCCAGGTGGTAAGGGTAGGTTACAGGAGGGGGGTCGCAGTTCCGGAGCGACCCACTAGGTGTCATCCTCCGACAACCTTAGGCAACTCCTCGCTCACAGTCGGGACTAATCATCATCCTATTGGTGTCACCTGTGTCTATCTGATTCACCTGTGTATTTATGCCCTCACTTCCCTGTGTTCCCTTGCTCAGTTTTCTCTGCTAGTTTCACTATGCCAAGCAGCACTAATCAGTGTCTGATCGCGGGACGTATGGACAAGGTAAGTGAGAAGTGTTCTCCCCTGTTATTTTATATATTGTTATTTATTATTTTATTATTTTCTATTTTTCTGCCTGTTTCTTGGAATCTTATTTGCTCCGCCTTTCTTTTTCGTGTAAAGTCCGTTATTTTGTATCCTGGCTTTGGGACCATCAGTAAAGTTCCTTGTTTCACCATCTCTGCCTACTGTCTAACCTGCACCTGGGTCGGGTCACACCTCACACCAACCCTTAAAGCCCTCCAGTATACCTACAGCATCCGATGTCACAGGAAGTCCAAAAAAGATCATCAAGGACATCAACCACCTGAGCCACGGCCTGTTCACCCCGCTATCATCCAGAAGGCGAGGTCAGTACAGGTGCATCAAAGCTGGGACCGAGAGACTGAAAAATAGCTTCTATCTCAAGGCCATCAGACTGTTAAATAGCCATCACTAGCCGGCTACCACCCGGTTACTCAACCCTGCACCTTAGAGGCTGCTGCCCCATGTACAGTTGAAGTGGAAAGTTTACATACACTCAGGTTCGAGTCATTAAAACTCGTTTTTCAACCACTCCACACATTTCTTGTTAACAAACTTTAGTTTTGGCAAGTCGGTTAGGACATCTACTTTGTACATGACACAAGTACTTTTTCCAACAATTGTTTACAGACAGATTATTTAATTTATAATTCACTGTATGACAATTCCAGTGGGTCAGAAGTTTACATACACTAAGTTGACTGTGCCTTTAAACAGCTTGGAAAATTCCAGAAAATGATGTCATGGCTTTAGAAGCTTCTGATAGGCTAATTGACATGTGGATGTATTTCAAGGCCTACCTTCAGACTCAGTGCCTCTTTGCTTGACATCATGGGAAAATCAAAAGAAATCAGCCAAGACCTCAGAAGAAAAATTGGTTGGTTCAGTCTGGTTCATCCTTGGGAGTAATTTCCAAACGCCTGAAGGTACCACGCTCATCTGTACAAACAATAGTATGCAAGCATAAACACCATTGGACCACGCAGCCGTCATACCGCTCAGGAAGGAGACGCGTTCTGTCTCCTAGAGATGAACGTACTTTGGTGCGAAAAGTGCAAATCAATCCCAGAACAACAGCAAAGGACCTTGTGAAGATGCTGGAGGAAACAGGTACAAAAGTATCTATATCCACAGTAAAAACGACTCCTATATCGACATAACCTGAAAGGCCGCTCAGCAAGGAAGAAGCCACTGCTCCAAAGCCAGACTATGGTTTGCAACTGCACATTGGGACAAAGATCGTACTTTTTTGAGAAATGTCCTCTGGTCTGATGAAACAAAAATAGAGCTGTTTGGCCATAATGACCATCGTTATGTTTGGAGGAAAAAGGGTGTGGCTTGCAAGCCAAAGAACACATTTACATTTTAGTTATTTAGCAGACGCTCTTATCCAGAGTGACTTACTGGAGCAATTAGGGTTAAGTGCCTTGCTCAAGGGCACAGACAGATTTTTCACCTAGTTGGCTCGGGGATTAGAACCAGCGACCTTTCGGTTACTGGCACAACGCTCTTAACCACTAAGCTACCTGAACACCATCCCAACCGTGAAGCACGGGGGTGGCAGCATCATGCTGTGGGGGTGCTTTGCTGCAGGAGGGACTGGTGCACTTCACAAAATAGATGGCATCATGAGGAAGGACAATTATGTGGATATATTGAAGCAACATCTCAAGACATCAGTCAGGAAGTTAAAGCTTGGTCGCAAATGGGTCTTCCAAATGGACAATGACCCTAAGCATACTTCCAAAGTTGTGGAAAAATGGCTTAAGGACAACAAAGTCAAGGTATTGGAGTGGCCATCACAAAGCCCTGATCTCAATCCTATAGAAAATGTGTGGGCAGAACTGAAAAAGCGTGTGCGAGCAAGGAGGCCTACAAACCTGACTCAGTTACACCAGCTCTGTCAGGAGGAATGGGCCAAAATTCACCCAAGTTATTGTGGGAGGCTTGTGGAAGGCTACCCGAAACGTTTGACCCAAGTTAAACAATTTAAAGGCAATGCTACCAAATACTAATTGAGTGTATGTAAACTTCTGACCCACTGGGAATGTGATGAAAGAAATAAAAGCTGAAATAAATAATTCTCTCTACTATTATTCTGACATTTCACATTCTTAAAATAAAGTGGTGATCCTAACTGACCTAAGACAGGGAATTTTTACTAGGATTAAATGTCAGGAATTGTGAAAAACTGAGTTTAAATGTATTTGGCTAAGGTGTATGTAAACTTCCGACTTCAACTGTACATAGACATGGAATCACTAGTCACTTTAATAATGTTTACACACTGCTTTTCTCATTTCATATGTATACACCGTATTCTACTGTATTTTAGTCAATGCAATCCGACATTGCTCATCCTAATATTTATATATTTCTTAATTCCATTCTTTTACTTTTAGATTTGTGTGTATTGTTGTTAATTGTTAGATACTACTGCACTGTTGGAGCTAGGAACACAAGCATTTCGCTAGACCCGCAGTAACATCTGCTAAATATGTGGATGTGACCAAAACAATTTGATTTGATTTGTTAGAATCTTGGCCCGTCATAGTGTATTTACCGTTGGATCGTCATTGTGTCTCAGATGTCCTCCCTTATTTGGAATGTGTTCTGTTCTGTCCGCTTGGCCGTCCCTTCGAGTAGCATTGGAATGTGTTCTGTTCTGTCCGCTTGGCCGTCCCTTCGAGTAGCATTGGAATCTGTTCTGTTCTGTCTGCTTGGCCGGTCTTCCAGCCTGCATCGTGTTGCCAGATCCTTTTTATAGTCTTCCAGCCTGCCTGGCGTTTCCAGTTCTTGTTAATTGGGATGTTTAACTGTCTGTGTGGTGGATGTCCACTAACCCTTCAGACCTTTCGCTGCTGCCTGCCTGCCTGTCTGCCTGCCTGCCTGCCTGCCTGCCTGTCTATCTGTCTGATAGAGAGAGAAGTCGGGTCCCAAATGGCACCCTATTCCTTATATAGTGCACTTCTTTTGACCAGGGCTCTGGTAGGAAATATGGTGCCCTTTGGGACGCAGACGAAGAGAAAACGTCATATCTCATAGTGGGATCCGTTTGGCTTCACAGCTTGTAGGGGTGATGTGGTCAATCCAAGCCCTGTGTTAGCGACAACTAAAGTGACGTTTCTAGCTAGCCTGGTCCCAGGTCTGTTTGTATTGTCTTCCCAATGACCATAGGAGTTGGCGAGATGGCACAAAAATATCTGGGACCAGGCTACTTTCTACGATTTGTAAACCCTTTCTTGTTAGATCAATCCGAGCCATATGTTAGTTGGGTTACTGTAATGGTTATCACTGATCCCTGAAGACCAGTTTATAACAGTTTCTTGTAAGATCATCTCACAATGATGTTTATATTCTATATCTCATCATTAGTGACGTGTTGAGATGCCAGGAAGGTGTTGGATTAACTACCATAGACTCTCTGCTGCCCTAGAAGTGTTTTTAAAAGGTATTTCTGTGCTGTATCCCAAACAGCACCCTATCCCCTACGTAGTGCACTACTGTTGACCAGGGTGGCTCCCTATCCCCTACGTAGTGCACTACTGTTGACCAGGGTGGCACCCTATCCCCTACGTAGTGCACTACTGTTGACCAGGGTGGCACCCTATCCCCTACGTAGTGCACTACTGTTGACCAGGGTGGCACCCTATCCCCACGTAGTGCACTACTGTTGACCAGGGTGGCTCCTATCCCCTACGTAGTGCACTACTGTTGACCAGGGTGGCACCCTATCCCCTACGTAGTGCACTACTGTTGACCAGGGTGGCACCCTATCCCCACGTAGTGCACTACTGTTGACCAGGGTGGCACCCTATCCCCTACGTAGTGCACTACTGTTGACCAGGGTGGCACCCTATCCCCTACGTAGTGCACTACTGTTGACCAGGGTGGCACCCTATCCCCTACGTAGTGCACTACTGTTGACCAGGGTGGCTCCCTATCCCCTACGTAGTGCACTACTGTTGACCAGGGTGGCACCCTATCCCCTACGTAGTGCACTACTGTTGACCAGGGTGGCACCCTATCCCCTACGTAGTGCACTACTGTTGACCAGGGTGGCACCCTATCCCCTACGTAGTGCACTACTGTTGACCAGGGTGGCTCCCTATCCCCTACGTAGTGCACTACTGTTGACCAGGGTGGCACCCTATCCCCTACGTAGTGCACTACTGTTGACCAGGGTGGCACCCTATCCCCTACGTAGTGCACTACTGTTGACCAGGGTGGCACCCTATCCCCTACGTAGTGCACTACTGTTGACCAGGGTGGCACCCTATCCCCTACGTAGTGCACTACTGTTGACCAGGGTGGCACCCTATCCCCTACGTAGTGCACTACTGTTGACCAGGGTGGCACCCTATCCCTACGTAGTGCACTACTGTTGACCAGGGTGGCACCCTATCCCCTACGTAGTGCACTACTGTTGACCAGAGTGGCACCCTATCCCCTACGTAGTGCACTACTGTTGACCAGGGTGGCACCCTATCCCCTACGTAGTGCACTACTGTTGACCAGGGTGGCACCCTATCCCCTCACGTAGTGCACTACTGTTGACCAGGGTGGCACCCTATCCCCTACGTAGTGCACTACTGTTGACCAGGGTGGCACCCTATCCCTACATAGTGCACTACTGTTGACCAGGGTGGCACCCTATCCCCTACGTAGTGCACTACTGTTGACCAGGGTGGCTCCCTATCCCCTACATAGTGCACTACTGTTGACCAGGGTGGCACCCTATCCCCTACGTAGTGCACTACTGTTGACCAGGGTGGCTCCCTATCCCCTACGTAGTGCACTACTGTTGACCAGGGTGGCACCCTATCCCCTACGTAGTGCACTACCCTATGGGCCCTGTAGAGGGAATAGGGTGTCATCTGCTCTCTGTATGTCTCTATTATAACTACTGTACCGAGTCAAAACACAACGTACAGCAGAGCGTTACTGTACCGAGTCAAAACACAACGTACAGCAGAGCGTTACTGTACCGAGTCAAAACACAACGTACAGCAGAGCGTTACTGTACCGAGTCAAAACACAACGTACAGCAGAGCGTTACTGTACCGAGTCAAAACACAACGTACAGCAGAGCCATTGGCATGGTGGTGTTAGTGCTTACCATTGACATATTGTTGTTATTGCTTACCATTGACATAGTGTTGTTAGTGCTTACTGTTGGCGTGGTGTTGTTAGTGCTTACCGTTGTCATGGGATTGTTAGTGCTTACCGTTGGCATGGTGTTGTTAGTACTTACTGTTGGCATGGTGTTGTTAGTGCTTACCGTTGTCATGGTGTTGTTAGTGCTTACCGTTGTCATGGGGTTGTTAGTGCTTACCGTTGTCATGGTGTTGTTAGTGCTTACCGTTGTCATGGGGTTGTTAGTGCTTACCGTTGTCATGGGGTTGTTAGTACTTACTGTTGTCATGGTGTTGTTAGTGTTTACCGTTGTCATGGTGTTGTTAGTGCTTACCGTTGTCATGGGGTTGTTAGTGCTTACCGTTGTCATGGGGTTGTTAGTGCTTACCGTTGTCATGGGGTTGGTATTGCTTACCGTTGTCATGGGGTTGGTATTGCTTACCGTTGTCATGGGGTTGTTAGTGCTTACCGTTGTCATGGGGTTGTTATTGCTTACCTTTGTCATGGGGTTGGTATTGCTTACCGTTGGCATGGTGTTGTTAGTGCTTACTGTTGGCATGGGGTTGTTAGTACTTACTGTTGGCATGGTGTTGTTAGTGCTTACCGTTGTCATGGTGTTGTTAGTGCTTACCGTTGGCATGGTGTTGTTAGTGCTTACCGTTGGCATGGTGTTGTTAGTGCTTACCGTTGTCATGGGGTTGGTATTGCTTACCGTTGGCATGGTGTTGTTAGTGCTTACTGTTGGCATGGGGTTGTTAGTACTTACTGTTGGCATGGTGTTGTTAGTGCTTACCGTTGTCATGGTGTTGTTAGTGCTTACCGTTGGCATGGTGTTGTTAGTGCTTACCGTTGGCATGGTGTTGTTAGTGCTTACCGTTGTCATGGTGTTGTTAGTGCTTACCGTTGTCATGGTGTTGTTAGTGTTTACCGTTGTCATGGTGTTGTTAGTGTTTACCGTTGTCATGGTGTTGTTAGTGCTTACCGTTGGCATGGTGTTGTTAGTCCTTGCCCCGCCTCCTCTCCTCATTCTCATCCTCCCATCTTTGCTCTCTTATTTACTTCATATAGATATGGTTTCACTTTGCCTGACAAGATACTAGAGGATTTAAACAGTTAACAACATGGGGGTTAGCTCCAAGAAGCAATGATTTTAATGAACCCGATAATAACAACAACAACATGAAGATCTACAGTGCCTACAGAAAGTATTCAGACCCCTTGACCTATTCCACATGTTGTTGTGTTTCAGCCTGAATTCAAAATTGATTAAATAGATTTTTTTTCTCACCCATCTACACGCAATACCCCATTATGACAAAGTGAAATGTTTGCACATTTATTGAAAATAACAAACAGAAATATCTAATTTACATAAGTATTCTCACCCTTGAGCTAATTAAGTGATAATGCTGGAGATGCTGGTGTTTGTTGGATATATTGCCACGGGTGTTGTTAGGCCAGAGAGGAAGTCAAGGGCCGGCAAACCTTGCCAATATACCCTCCAAACACTGGCTTCGAGGGCATTATCACTTTTATACAACGGGTTACCAACATATTCAAATAATGATTGACATAATTTCATTAAAAACGTTATTTTGATTAATGTATTCCTACTATTTCATCCTTCCACAAGATATAGTCCCGACACAAATCTAGAGTTGGTAGAGACGCGACCCAGTCGTTCAGTCTTTTTGTTCTGTATCTATGGATGCGACCCAGTCGTTCAGTCTTTTTGTTCTGTATCTATGGATGCGACCTAGTCGTTCAGTCTTTTTGTTCTGTAACTATGGATGCGACCTAGTCGTTCAGTCTTTTTGTTCTGTATCTATGGATGCGACCCAGTCGTTCAGTCTTTTTGTTCTGTATCTATGGACGCGACCCAGTCGTTCAGTCTTTTTGTTCTGTATCTATGGACGTGACCCAGTCGTTCAGTCTTTTTGTTCTGTATCTATGGACGCGACCCAGTCGTTCAGTCTTTTTGTTCTGTATCTATGGACGCGACTTCAGTCGTTCAGTCTTTTTGTTCTGTATCTATGGACGCGACCCAGTCGTTCAGTCTTTTTGTTCTGTATCTATGGACGCGACCCAGTCGTTCAGTCTTTTTGTTCTGTATCTATGGACGCGACCCAGTCGTTCAGTCTTTTTGTTCTGTATCTATGGACGCGACCCAGTCGTTCAGTCTTTTTGTTCTGTATCTATGGATGCGACCCAGTCGTTCAGTCTTTTTGTTCTGTATCTATGGACGCGACCCAGTCGTTCAGTCTTTTTGTTCTGTATCTATGGATACGACCCAGTCGTTCAGTCTTTTTGTTCTGTATCTATGGACGCGACCCAGTCGTTCAGTCTTTTTGTTCTGTATCTATGGACGCGACCCAGTCGTTCAGTCTTTTTGTTCTGTATCTATGGACGCGACCCAGTCGTTCAGTCTTTTTGTTCTGTATCTATGGACGCGACCCAGTCGTTCAGTCTTTTTGTTCTGTATCTATGGACGCGACCCAGTCGTTCAGTCTTTTTGTTCTGTATCTATGGACGCGACCCAGTCGTTCAGTCTTTTTGTTCTGTATCTATGGACGCGACCCAGTCGTTCAGTCTTTTTGTTCTGTATCTATGGACGCGACCCAGTCGTTCAGTCTTTTTGTTCTGTATCTATGGACGCGACCCAGTCGTTCAGTCTTTTTGTTCTGTATCTATGGACCGACCAGTCGTTCAGTCTTTTTGTTCTGTATCTATGGACGCGACCCAGTCGTTCAGTCTTTTTGTTCTGTATCTATGGACGCGACCCAGTCGTTCAGTCTTTTTGTTCTGTATCTATGGACGCGACCCAGTCGTTCAGTCTTTTTGTTCTGTATCTATGGACCGACCAGTCGTTCGTTCTAAATGTTCCATTGCCATACTGGCTGGCAACGTTATTTCCCCTTGCTAGCTAGCCAACTACGGCTAATTTACAGTTACATCAAAAAAGTTAAGCCAGGCAAAGTCGCGCATCATAAGCTGATTGTTATGGATGTATCCAAATAAATGTCACCTAGAAAACAGCTAAAACAAATGCAAATGCAGCTACTTTGCTGGCTGTTATTCTGTCTGAACTTTGTGACTTCGTCTCAGGCCTAACAACACCCGTGCCAATATATCCAACAAACACCGGCTTCTCTGGCGTTGTCACTTAAACATCCATAACAATCAGTTTATGATGCGCGACTTTGCCTGGCAGAGAAAGTGTGTTCTCTTGTTCAGACAAAAGAAAGACAATCCATGACATTCATTTGAGCTGATTTTAATAAATGAAACCATACATTATCTTTGTTATCCACCACCGTTGACATAGCTATAGCTACTTATCGTATGTCACATTTATCTGTACACTCTCCTGGATGGTGCATTGGTTGAAATATCTGTCGGAGTCTGCTACAACTTCTGCTGCCTTGCTTCAGCCTTTTGGGTGTTGATGGTGCTGCGGTGTTCTCTTTGTTTTCGGCCAGGATGTTGCTCCAGCGTTTTCTGTCTGTCAGTGAGGGACGCCAGTAGCTATGGAGCGAACCTTTGCACCGATGCCCACCCACTGACATCATCTCCCTCGCTTCTAAACCAGCATTGGCCAGTTTCTGGACTGTCGTGGTCCTGATGCTGTGATGTGTGTATGTAGGTGTTCCCGCTGCCCTGCAGATCTTGGGTAGAAGTGCTGCTAGTTCACGCCCATCGGCTCTGACGTGTACCAGATCGAGTCCCCGATATACTCTCCTCTCCTTGGGTGGAGATAAAATGCAAGGGCTTTTCTCTGGGCATTTCGATAGATATTTCTCCGGTGATGCCACCGGGCATAGTGGGTTCCCTGGCTGCTCGAGCATGAATTCCCTCTCTCTTGGGTCCAGATGATTCTTTGTGGCCTCGTTATATGTGAGAGTGGCGTATCCTAGAGAGTGAATGCGTTGTTATAATATTGTTTTCCAGATGCCTAATTACGAGTGCAACTTAGAAATAACACAAACAGGCTATGAACAACATACCTTAGACCGTTGTCGTCTGTTTTTACGAGGAATAAGTTGGGCTTTCGTTGTCTGTTCCCCTCTTTTCCTCTCCGACCCAGATGTAACTGGAGGTCGAACAACACTTTCTGGACCAGACCCCTTGGTATACCGGGATTCAGAGCCTGGGCGTTTTGGAGCTGGGCTCTGTTTTTTTTTTTATTTTATTTTTTATTTAACCTTTATTTAACCAGGTAAGAAGCCAGTTGAGAACAAGTTCTCATTTACAACTGCGACCTGGCCAAGATAAAGCAAAGCAGTGCGATAAAAACAACAACACAGAGTTACATATGGGGTAAAAAAAACATAAAGTCAAAAATACAATATAAAATCTATATACAGTGTGTGCAAATGTAGTAAGTTATGGAGGTAAGGCAATAAATAGGCCATAGTGCAAAATAATTACAATTATAATTTAGTATTAACACTGGAGAGATAGATGTGCAGAAGATGATGTACAAATAGAGATACTGGGGTGCAAATGAGCAAAATAAATAACAATGTAAATAACAATATAGGGATGAGGTAGTTGGGTGGACTAATTACAGATGGGCTGTGTACAGGTGCAGTGATCGGTAAGGTGCTCTGACAACTGATGCTTAAAGTTAGTGAGGGAGATAAGAGTCTCCAGCTTCAGAGATTTTTGCAGTTCGTTCCAGTCATTGGCAGCAGAGAACTGGAAGGAATGGCGGCCAAAGGAGGTGTTGGCTTTGGGGATGACCAGTGAGATATACCTGCTGGAGCGCATACTACGGGTGGGTGTTGCTATGGTGACCAATGAGCTAAGATAAGGCGATAATTTGCCTAGCAGTGATTTATAGACAAACAGGCTATGTCCTTATCGGTGATGGGAGGGTGGCTGTTTGTGATATATGTTCCTTGCCTTCATAGCTGTTTTGATGTTGCCCAGAAATACATGATTCGAGGTGGTAAATTAAGTGTCCTTCATAAGGCACCAGCTGCGACCGATGGGTGGGTAATTTAGAAACAGGTTGAGCCCACTCCGGAGTCCCAGGCAGCTACTTATGCTGGACTGCTCCCCCTTCACATTTCCTACATTTCCAAAAAACTGTCGGAGAAGGATGTTAAACTCTTCCTTAGTGACAGTTTTGAAGCCAACAGCTTTTTTTCTTCTCTGCTAGCCAGCCCTCGAAGCACCACACAGCCCAATTTGTATTCTTAACTGTGTTTTATATAAAAAAATTTCGTTGTGGCTTTTCTCTAGGTCATTCAATGCAGTACCACCCAAATCTGCATGCCTGGGTATTATTGACATCCCATAGTCAAAAAGATCCAAAGAAATGCTCCACTCATTCATTTTAGTTTTCGCAACAAAGTATCGATTTAGTCAACAACAACAAAAGTTGTGTATGTTGCTATGACAACCAGCTCAATTTGCTGTCGGTCACATTCACTTGATATGGGACGGTGGAGATCGCAATAAGGTCGGAGAGACAGACAGCAAGGTTTATACAAATCTCTGCTGTTGAAAACCAAATGCTAGTCTAAAAGAAATAGGAGATAATGTCTAGATGCTTTTTAAAGTGGAGATCAAGTTGATACATTTCCAGCAGGGCTGATGAGACAGTGGATTGGGCAGTCAGATGGAACAGAGTTAATAGGCATTTCAAGGTCATAGATTTAGCCGGTGGTAACTTGTGAAATAGACACCGGCTGGAATGCAGTTTTAACCAATCAGCATTCAGGATTAGACAATTTTTCAAGTCTTGCCATATATTTTCAAGAAGATTTAAGTCAAAACTGCTACTAGGCCATTCAGGAACATTCAATGTCATCTTGGTAAGCAACTCCAGTGTACATTTGGTTTTGTGTTTTAGGTTATTGTCCTGCTGAAAGGTGAATTAGTCTCCCAGTGTCTGGTGGAAAGCAGACTGAACCAGGTTTTCCTCTAGGATTTTGCCTGTGCTTAGCTCCATTCCGCTTCTCTATATACATATCACTAGTCCTTGCCAATGACGAGCATACCCATAACATGATGCAGCCACCACCATGCTTGAAAATATGCAGAGTGGTACTCAGTGATGTGTTGTGTTGGATTTGCCCCAAACATAATGCTTTGTATTCAGGACATAAAGTTAATTTCTTTGCCACATTTTCTGCAGTTTTACTTCAGTGCCTTATTGCAAACAGGATGCATGTTTTGGAATATGTTTATTCTGTACAGGCTTCCTTCTTTTCACTCTGTCTTTTACATTTTTATATTTTAGTCATTTAGCAGACGCTCTTATCCAGAGCCACTTACAGTTAGTGAGTCATTTAGCAGACGCTCTTATCCAGAGCCACTTACAGTTAGTGAGTCATTTAGCAGACGCTCTTATCCAGAGCCACTTACAGTTAGTGAGTCATTTAGCAGACGCTCTTATCCAGAGCCACTTACAGTTAGTGAGTCATTTAGCAGACGCTCTTATCCAGAGCCACTTACAGTTAGTGAGTCATTTAGCAGACGCTCTTATCCAGAGCCACTTACAGTTAGTGAGTCATTTAGCAGACGCTCTTATCCAGAGCCACTTACAGTTAGTGAGTCATTTAGCAGACGCTCTTATCCAGAGCCACTTACAGTTAGTGAGTCATTTAGCAGACGCTCTTATCCAGAGCCACTTACAGTTAGTGAGTCATTTAGCAGACGCTCTTATCCAGAGAGACTTCCAGTTAGTGAGTCATTTAGCAGACGCTCTTATCCAGAGCCACTTACAGTTAGTGAGTCATTTAGCAGACGCTCTTATCCAGAGCCACTTACAGTTAGTGAGTCATTTAGCAGACGCTCTTATCCAGAGCGACTTACAGTTAGTGAGTCATTTAGCAGACGCTCTTATCCAGAGCCACTTACAGTTAGTGAGTCATTTAGCAGACGCTCTTATCCAGAGCCACTTACAGTTAGTGAGTCATTTAGCAGACGCTCTTATCCAGAGCGACTTACAGTTAGTGAGTCATTTAGCAGACGCTCTTATCCAGAGCCACTTACAGTTAGTGAGTCATTTAGCAGACACTCTTATCCAGAGAGACTTACAGTTAGTGAGTGCATACATTTTTTTGTGGAGTAACTACAATGTTGTTGATCCATCCTCAGTTTTCTCCCATCACAGCCATTAAACTCAGTAACTGTTTTAAAGTCACCAATTGGCCTCATGGTGAAATCCCTGAGCGGTTTCCTTCCATTCCGGGAACGGAGATAGGAAGGACGCCTGTATCTTTGTAGTGACTGGGTGTATTGATACACCATCCAAAGTGTAATTAATAACTTCACCATGCTCAAAGGGATATTCAATGTCTGCTTTAATATTTTTTTACCCATCTACCAATAGGTGAGGCATTGGAAAACCTCCCTGGTCTTTGTGGTTGAATCTGTGTTTGAAATTCACTGCTCGACTGAGGGACCTTACAGATAATTGTATGTGTGGGGTACAGAGATAAAGTAGTCATTCAAAAATCATGTTAAACACTATTATTGCAGAGAGAGTGGGGGGGGGACAGAGTGAGTTCATGCAACGTATTATGTGACTTGTTAAGAAAATTTGTATTCCTGAACTTATTTAGGCTTGCCATAACAAAGGGGTTGAATTCTTATTGACTCAAGACATTTCAGCTTTTAATTTTGAATACATTTGTAAAGTTTTCTAAAAACATAATTCCAGCTTTGACATTATGGGGTATTGTGTGTAGGCCAGTGACACAAAATCTCAAATTTAATCCATTTTTTAAATTCAAGGTGGTAACGTAACAAAATGTGGAAAAAGGTAAAGGGGTCTGAATACTTTCCAAATGCACTGTATGTTAATGTCTATAACCTGAACGCTTCAGAATAACAAACACCCCTCCTTGTAACTCACACTTCTCTTCTTCATCTTAGTTCTTCTTCGTAGTGCGTAAAAATAGTCTGTCCTCGGTTGCAACACTCATTACCGAGTTCCAAACTGCCTCTGGAAGCAACGTCAGCACAATAACAGGAGCTTCATGAAATGGGTTTCCAGGGAAATCTTAACGCTACAGCAAACAATGACATTCTAGATGATTCTGTGCTTCCAACTTTGTGGCAACAGTTTGGGGAAGGCCCCTACCCTGTTTCAGTATGAAAATGCCCCCGTGCACAAAGCGAGGTCCTTACAGAAATAGTTTGTCGGGATCGGTGTGGAAGAACAGAGCCCTGACCTCAACTCCATCGAACACCTTTGGGATGAATTGGAACGTCCACTGCGAGACAGGCCTAATCACCCAACATCAGTGCCCAACCTCATTAATTATCTTGTGGCTCAATGGAAGCAAGTCCCCGCAGCAATGTTCCAACATCTAGTGGAAAGCCTTCCCAGAAGAGTGGAGGCTGTTATAGCAGCAAAGGGGGGACCAACTCCATATTAATGCCAATGATTTTGGATTGGTGTTCACATACTTTTGGTCATGTAGTGTACTTCAACCTTGCAGCTCTGTGTGTAATGTTTCCAAGGTTCTCCACCCTCCCTACCTCTCTATCTGATCAAGGTTCTCCATCCTCCCTACCTCGCTATCTGATCAAGGTTCTCCACCCTCCATCTGATCGAGGTGACTGACTAGTCTGCCTCCGCCATCCGCCTCAGGAGAAGTATTGGAGCTGCACAGGCCTTCATTAATATCCATGTAGTTGACACTTGTTGTTGTTGTTGTTGTTGATGTCTAGCAGAGCTGTCATAACCTTGATGACATCAGATGTCCTCTATAGGCCTGATAGCGCTGTTGTAAAGTACTTAAGTAAAAAATACTTTAAAGTACTACTTAAGTCATTTTGGGCAGTATCTGTACTTTACTATTTATATTTTTGACAACTTTTACTTTTACTTCACTACATTCCTAAAGAAAATAATGTACTTTTTACTCCATACATTTTCCCTGACACCCAAAAGTGTAACGTGTACGCTGGGAGTCAGGAAGCAAGTACAGGGAGTGAATTTAATAATAAATGAAACAAAACAAGAACCACGAGAAGCGCACCATGAAACACTGGAGCAATAACAATACTGCCTGGGGAATAACCCAAAGACAGATATAGGGGAGGTAATCAGGAAGATGATGGAGTCCAGGTGAGTCTCATAATACCGCGCAGGTGCGCGTAACGATGGTGGCAGGTGTGCGTAATGAACAGTCAACTGGCGACCTCGAGCGCTGGAGAGGGGGAGCTGGAGTAGACGTGACAAAAGTACTCGTTACATTTTGAATCCTTACCAGGACAGGAAAAGTCCATTCACACACTTATCAAGAGAACATCCCTGGTCATCCCTACTGCCTCTGATCTGGTGGACTCACTAAACACAAATGCTTCGTTTGTAAATTATGTCTGAGTGTTGGAGTGTGCCCTTGAATATCCATAAATTTAAAAAACAAGAAAATCGTGCCGCCTTGTTTGCTTAATATAAGGAATTTGAAATGATTTATACTTTACAAAAGTAAAAGTATATTTAAAAACTAATACTTTTAGACTTTTACTCAAGTAGTATTTTATTTGGTGACTTTTACTTGAGTCATTTTCTATTAATTTACTTTTACTCAAGTATGACAATTGGGTACTTTTTCCATCACTGCCTGATAGTTCCTTATAGTTCCTAGCTGGCTTTAAAAGTGATTGGCTCCGTGTCAGGGCCCTGGACACTGCATAGGGAACAGGGTGCCAAGTGATTGGCTCCGTGTCAGGGCCCTGGACACTGCATAGGGAACAGGGTGCCAAGTGATTGGCTCCGTGTCAGGGCCCTGGACACTGCATAGGGAACAGGGTGCCAAGTGATTGGCTCCGTGTCAGGGCCCTGGACACTGCATAGGGAACAGGGGGCCCTGGACACTGCATAGGGAACAGGGTGCCAAGTGATTGGCTCCGTGTCAGGGCCCTGGACACTGCATAGGGAACAGGGTGCCAAGTGATTGGCTCCGTGTCAGGGCCCTGGACACTGCATAGGGAACAGGGTGCCAAGTGATTGGCTCCGTGTCGGGGCCCTGGACACTGCATAGGGAACAGGGGGCCCTGGACACTGCATAGGGAACAGGGTGCCAAGTGATTGGCTCCGTGTCAGGGCCCTGGACACTGCATAGGGAACAGGGTGCCAAGTGATTGGCTCCGTGTCAGGGCCCTGGACACTGCATAGGGAACAGGGTGCCAAGTGATTGGCTCCGTGTCAGGGCCCTGGACACTGCATAGGGAACAGGGTGCCAAGTGATTGGCTCCGTGTCAGGGCCCTGGACACTGCATAGGGAACAGGGTGCCAAGTGATTGGCTCCGTGTCAGGGCCCTGGACACTGCATAGGGAACAGGGTGCCCTGGACACTGCATAGGGAACAGGGTGCCAAGTGATTGGCTCCGTGTCAGGGCCCTGGACACTGCATAGGGAACAGGGTGCCCTGGACACTGCATAGGGAACAGGGTGCCATTTGGGACTCACACCTTATCTTCCAACAGCCTTCTTTGCTCAGCATCAATCAATCACGTTTGTTTTGTTTTGTTGATGTTTTATAAATTTTTTATAAACAATACAAAACATACACATACAAATGACATCACACAAACATTAATGACATCACACCTGTCCAGACCCACCTGCTCACACCCCCATCTCCAAGGAGAGATGAGACTAGTGTTGTTATCTCTCATGGAGATAGATGTCCATGTTATGAAGGGTTGTTATATCTCATGGATATAATGTCCATGTTATGAAGGGTTGTTATCTCTCATGGAGATAGATGTCCATGTTATGAAGGGTTGTTATCTCTCATGGAGATAGATGTCCATGTTATGAAGGGTCGTTATCCCTCATGGAGATAGATGTCCATGTTATGAAGGGTTGTTATCTCTCATGGATATAATGTCCATGTTATGAAGGGTTGTTATCTCTCATGGAGATAGATGTCCATGTTATGAAGGGTTGTTATCCCTCATGGAGATAATGTCCATGTTATGAAGGGTTGTTATCTCTCATGGATATAATGTCCATGTTATGAAGGGTTGTTATCTCTCATGGAGATAGATGTCCATGTTATGAAGGGTTGTTATCCCTCATGGAGATATATGTCC
Source organism: Coregonus clupeaformis (assembly GCF_020615455.1). Classification (NCBI taxonomy): domain Eukaryota; kingdom Metazoa; phylum Chordata; class Actinopteri; order Salmoniformes; family Salmonidae; genus Coregonus; species Coregonus clupeaformis. The sequence continues at coordinate 44,016,121 of NC_059212.1, read as the reverse complement.
ATGTTATGAAGGGTTGTTATCCCTCATGGAGATAGATGTCCATGTTATGAAGGGTTGTTATCCCTCATGGATATAATGTCCATGTTATGAAGGGTTGTTATCCCTCATGGAGATAGATGTCCATGTTATGAAGGGTTGTTATCCCTCATGGAGATAGATGTCCATGTTATGAAGGGTTGTTATCCCTCATGGAGATAGATGTCCATGTTATGAAGGGTTGTTATCCCTCATGGAGATAGATGTCCATGTTATGAAGGGTTGTTATCTCTCATGGATATAGATGTCCATGTTATGAAGGGTTGTTATCCCTCATGGAGATAGATGTCCATGTTATGAAGGGTTGTTATCCCTCATGGAGATAGATGTCCATGTTATGAAGGGTTGTTATCCCTCATGGAGATATATGTCCATGTTATGAAGGGTTGTTATCCCTCATGGAGATAATGTCCATGTTATGAAGGGTTGTTATCTCTCATGGAGATAGATGTCCATGTTATGAAGGGTTGTTATCCCTCATGGATATAATGTCCATGTTATGAAGGGTTGTTATCCCTCATGGAGATAATGTCCATGTTATGAAGGGTTGTTATCCCTCATGGAGATAGATGTCCATGTTATGAAGGGTTGTTATCCCTCATGGAGATATATGTCCATGTTATGAAGGGTTGTTATCCCTCATGGAGATAGATGTCCATGTTATGAAGGGTTGTTATCCCTCATGGAGATAATGTCCATGTTATGAAGGGTTGTTATCCCTCATGGAGATAGATGTCCATGTTATGAAGGGTTGTTATCCCTCATGGAGATATATGTCCATGTTATGAAGGGTTGTTATCCCTCATGGAGATAATGTCCATGTTATGAAGGGTTGTTATCTCTCATGGAGATAGATGTCCATGTTATGAAGGGTTGTTATCTCTCATGGAGATAATGTCCATGTTATGAAGGGTTGTTATCCCTCATGGAGATAATGTCCATGTTATGAAGGGTTGTTATCCCTCATGGAGATAGATGTCCATGTTATGAAGGGTTGTTATCCCTCATGGAGATAGATGTCCATGTTATGAAGGGTTGTTATCCCTCATGGAGATAGATGTCCATGTTATGAAGGGTTGTTATCCCTCATGGAGATAGATGTCCATGTTATGAAGGGTTGTTATCCCTCATGGAGATATATGTCCATGTTATGAAGGGTTGTTATCCCTCATGGAGATAGATGTCCATGTTATGAAGGGTTGTTATCTCTCATGGAGATAGATGTCCATGTTATGAAGGGTTGTTATCCCTCATGGAGATAGATGTCCATGTTATGAAGGGTTGTTATCCCTCATGGAGATAGATGTCCATGTTATGAAGGGTTGTTATATATCATGGATATAATGTCCATGTTATGAAGGGTTGTTATCTCTCATGGAGATAGATGTCCATGTTATGAAGGGTTGTTATCCCTCATGGAGATATATGTCCATGTTATGAAGGGTTGTTATCTCTCATGGAGATAATGTCCATGTTATGAAGGGTTGTTATCCCTCATGGATATAATGTCCATGTTATGAAGGGTTGTTATCCCTCATGGAGATAGATGTCCATGTTATGAAGGGTTGTTATCCCTCATGGAGATAGATGTCCATGTTATGAAGGGTTGTTATCCCTCATGGAGATAGATGTCCATGTTATGAAGGGTTGTTATCCCTCATGGAGATAGATGTCCATGTTATGAAGGGTTGTTATCTCTCATGGATATAGATGTCCATGTTATGAAGGGTTGTTATCCCTCATGGAGATAGATGTCCATGTTATGAAGGGTTGTTATCCCTCATGGAGATAGATGTCCATGTTATGAAGGGTTGTTATCCCTCATGGAGATATATGTCCATGTTATGAAGGGTTGTTATCCCTCATGGAGATAATGTCCATGTTATGAAGGGTTGTTATCTCTCATGGAGATAGATGTCCATGTTATGAAGGGTTGTTATCCCTCATGGATATAATGTCCATGTTATGAAGGGTTGTTATCCCTCATGGAGATAATGTCCATGTTATGAAGGGTTGTTATCCCTCATGGAGATAGATGTCCATGTTATGAAGGGGTTGTTATCCCTCATGGAGATATATGTCCATGTTATGAAGGGTTGTTATCCCTCATGGAGATAGATGTCCATGTTATGAAGGGTTGTTATCCCTCATGGAGATAATGTCCATGTTATGAAGGGTTGTTATCCCTCATGGAGATAGATGTCCATGTTATGAAGGGTTGTTATCCCTCATGGAGATATATGTCCATGTTATGAAGGGTTGTTATCCCTCATGGAGATAATGTCCATGTTATGAAGGGTTGTTATCTCTCATGGAGATAGATGTCCATGTTATGAAGGGTTGTTATCTCTCATGGAGATAATGTCCATGTTATGAAGGGTTGTTATCCCTCATGGAGATAATGTCCATGTTATGAAGGGTTGTTATCCCTCATGGAGATAGATGTCCATGTTATGAAGGGGTTGTTATCCCTCATGGAGATAGATGTCCATGTTATGAAGGGTTGTTATCCCTCATGGAGATAGATGTCCATGTTATGAAGGGTTGTTATCCCTCATGGAGATAGATGTCCATGTTATGAAGGGTTGTTATCCCTCATGGAGATATATGTCCATGTTATGAAGGGTTGTTATCCCTCATGGAGATAGATGTCCATGTTATGAAGGGTTGTTATCTCTCATGGAGATAGATGTCCATGTTATGAAGGGTTGTTATCCCTCATGGAGATAGATGTCCATGTTATGAAGGGTTGTTATCCCTCATGGAGATAGATGTCCATGTTATGAAGGGTTGTTATATATCATGGATATAATGTCCATGTTATGAAGGGTTGTTATCTCTCATGGAGATAGATGTCCATGTTATGAAGGGTTGTTATCCCTCATGGAGATAGATGTCCATGTTATGAAGGGTTGTTATCCCTCATGGAGATAGATGTCCATGTTATGAAGGGTTGTTATCTCTCATGGAGATAGATGTCCATGTTATGAAGGGTTGTTATCTCTCATGGAGATAATGTCCATGTTATGAAGGGTTGTTATCCCTCATGGAGATAGATGTCCATGTTATGAAGGGTTGTTATCTCTCATGGAGATAGATGTCCATGTTATGAAGGGTTGTTATCCCTCATGGAGATATATGTCCATGTTATGAAGGGTTGTTATCTCTCATGGAGATAATGTCCATGTTATGAAGGGTTGTTATCCCTCATGGATATAGATGTCCATGTTATGAAGGGTTGTTATCCCTCATGGAGATAGATGTCCATGTTATGAAGGGTTGTTATCCCTCATGGAGATAGATGTCCATGTTATGAAGGGTTGTTATCCCTCATGGAGATAGATGTCCATGTAATGAAGGGTTGTTATCCCTCATGGAGATATATGTCCATGTTATGAAGGGTTGTTATCCCTCATGGAGATAATGTCCATGTTATGAAGGGTTGTTATCTCTCATGGAGATAATGTCCATGTTATGAAGGGTTGTTATCCCTCATGGAGATAGATGTCCATGTTATGAAGGGTTGTTATCTCTCATGGAGATAATGTCCATGTTATGAAGGGTTGTTATCCCTCATGGAGATAGATGTCCATGTTATGAAGGGTTGTTATCCCTCATGGAGATATATGTCCATGTTATGAAGGGTTGTTATCCCTCATGGAGATAATGTCCATGTTATGAAGGGTTGTTATCTCTCATGGAGATAATGTCCATGTTATGAAGGGTTGTTATCTCTCATGGAGATAGATGTCCATGTTATGAAGGGTTGTTATCTCTCATGGAGATAGATGTCCATGTTATGAAGGGTTGTTATCCCTCATGGAGATAATGTCCATGTTATGAAGGGTTGTTATCTCTCATGGAGATAATGTCCATGTTATGAAGGGTTGTTATCCCTCATGGAGATAGATGTCCATGTTATGAAGGGTTGTTATCCCTCATGGAGATAGATGTCCATGTTATGAAGGGTTGTTATCCCTCATGGAGATAGATGTCCATGTTATGAAGGGTTGTTATCCCTCATGGAGATAATGTCCATGTTATGAAGGGTTGTTATCCCTCATGGAGATATATGTCCATGTTATGAAGGGTTGTTATCCCTCATGGAGATAGATGTCCATGTTATGAAGGGTTGTTATCTCTCATGGAGATAATGTCCATGTTATGAAGGGTTGTTATCCCTCATGGAGATAGATGTCCATGTTATGAAGGGTTGTTATCTCTCATGGAGATAATGTCCATGTTATGAAGGTTAATTTTTTTTTTTTTTTTTTTTTTTTTGTCATTTAGCAGACGCTCTTATCCAGAGCGACTTACAGGAGCAATTAGGGTTAAGTGCCTTGCTCAAGGGCACATCGACAGATTTTTCACCTAGTCGGCTCTGGGATTAGAACCAGCGACCTTTCGGTTACTGGCACAACGCTCTTAACCACTAAGCTACCAGGGTTGTTATCCCTCATGGAGATATATGTCCATGTTATGAAGGGTCGTTATCCCTCATGGAGATAATGTCCATGTTATTGTTCCCCATGATGATGGTGATCAGGAGTACTACGCTGTATCCCAAATGGCACCCTATTCCCTATATAGTGCACTACTTTTGACCAGGGCCCGTAGGGCTCTATAGTGAATAGGGTGCCATTTGGGATGAAGCCTACTTTTAGGACATCTATTGTCTCTCAGGGACCATTCAGGCATTATTTTTTATAAGAAGATTATCATGAAACAACCCAGACAGGATTTGTTCCGATCCAGTGCTCTCACAAGCACTCTACACATTGAAGTCAAGTGACTATATACCAGGCAGGAAGAGCGTTAGGCTCCTTCACTAATTGGAATAAGATAACGTGTCATTCAAACAGATGTACAAGTCCCCAAGGACCACAGACAACCAGCACACATCCAAAGTGAAATATCGAAGATCCCTCGCCACGGCCGTTTCACTTCAGCACCATGGACAGCACAGCAGTTATGGACAGCGCCACTGACAGCTCGCAAAATAAGCCACTATTGCAGTACCCTTATTGGTTACAGAGAGGAACCTGCCGTTGCTTTCCACCTCCAGACCTGAAACACCGTGAGCTTTAAGACCATGCAGTACTCCAACAGGCAACATCTGTCCTCTACACTGTAAATCGCGCTTGGCTTCCAGTCTGCTTCTACACAGACGGTGATCTGACACACACAGCGCTGCCAGAGGAGCCATCCCCAACAGAGTGACGGACGGTGATGGGATGATATTATCCCACTTCTATTTTCTATTCTATATAAAGTGACTAATATCATGAGGAAAAGTGGAGCTACACGTGCAGACCACGGCAAATAAGACGGTGCTGCAAAATGGTAAGATCTCGTTGAACTAGACACCAAGGTAAGATCTTGTTGAACTAGACACCATGGTAAGATCTTGTTGAATTAGACACCATGGTAAGATCTTGTTGAATTAGACACCATGGTAAGATCTTGTTGAATTAGACACCATGGTAAGATCTTGTTGAACTAGACACCATGGTAAGATCTTGTTGAACTAGACACCATGGTAAGATCTTGTTGAACTAGACACCATGGTAAGATCTTGTTGAATTAGACACCATGGTAGGATATTGTTGAACTAGACACCATGGTAAGATCTTGTTGAATTAGACACCATGGTAGGATATTGTTGAATTAGACACCATGGTAGGATATTGTTGAATTAGACACCATGGTAAGATCTTGTTGAACTAGACACCATGGTAAGATCTTGTTGATCTAGACACCATGGTAAGATCTTGTTGAACTAGACACCATGGTAAGATTTTGTTGAATTAGACACCATGGTAAGATCTTGTTGAACTAGACACCATGGTAAGATCTTGTTGAACTAGACACCATGGTAAGATCTTGTTGAACTAGACACCATGGTAAGATCTTGTTGAACTAGACACCATGGTAAGATCTTGTTGAACTAGACACCATGGTAAGATCTTGTTGAACTAGACACCATGGTAAGATCTTGTTGAACTAGACACCATGGTAAGATCTTGTTGAATTAGACACCATGGTAAGATCTTGTTGAACTAGACACCATGGTAAGATATTGTTGAACTAGACACCATGGTAAGATCTTGTTGAACTAGACACCATGGTAAGATCTTGTTGAACTAGTGTTGTCGTGTCTATTCTTAGGCTAGAACTGTCTGTCTGCACAACTGAATAGAACTGTCTGTCTGCACAACTGAATAGAACTGTCTGTCTGCACAGCTGAATAGAACTGTCTGTCTGCACAACTGAATATAACTGTCTGTCTGCACAACTGAATAGAACTGTCTGTCTGCACAGCTGAATAGAACTGTCTGTCTGCACAACTGAATAGAACTGTCTGTCTGCACAACTGAATAGAACTGTCTGTCTGCACAACTGAATAGAACTGTCTGTCTGCACAACTGAATAGAACTGTCTGTCTGCACAACTGAATAGAACTGTCTGTCTGCACAGCTGAATAGAACTGTCTGTCTGCACAACTGAATAGAACTGTCTGTCTGCACAGCTGAATAGAACTGTCTGTCTGCACAACTGAATAGAACTGTCTGTCTGCACAACTGAATAGAACTGTCTGTCTGCACAACTGAATAGAACTGTCTGTCTGCACAGCTGAATAGAACTGTCTGTCTGCACAACTGAATATAACTGTCTGTCTGCACAACTGAATAGAACTGTCTGTCTGCACAACTGAATAGAACTGTCTGTCTGCACAACGGAATAGAACTGTCTGTCTGCACAACTGAATAGTTCAGTGTCTGTGGCCTAGTGTTCAGTGTCTGTAGTGTTCGCTAGCTGTTCTCAGCTGAGAAGGAGATTACAGAAAGCTTTGAACAATAGACTTCCAGCTGTGCGGATTGATTTATTAAGAATCGTGTTAGCTTGAAATGTATTATATTTCTTATATATACCATGAGGATCCATTTTTCTCACAAATACTGAAATCTTGCTCTTTGCGTAATGCATGTAAGGAAAGACATGCAGCAACGTCGTCTGCTGTAAAGCGTGTGAAGGCTATATTCCTTAATGGGGAAACAGCTCATGTGTTTTCCACTGTTTTCTGGAAATAATAGGCTCAATCTACTAGCAATGACTGACACCTGTAATGTAGAGTATGGTGTTAGTAGTGTAAAGGGGGAATTATTGGCACACATTTTTAAAGCACTGTAGTGTTTATCTTGTCTAGCCCCTAGAAATATAATCACATTTTATTCTAGAATTAGATTACATTCTAGAATCTCATTCTAGTTCTGGGGTTGTAGCCTTCTACCTGTTCCATCAATAATATGGAAACATTTGTTTCACATTTACCTTTTATGGTAGCCAATATCACTCCCAAAACAAACCATGGTCTCTGGGGATTAGTAGACAAAGGGGAAAAAAAGAGCTAGGTTTCTTTCTTAAGCAGCAGAGCAGTATTTATTGAGATTACTGGAGTCCCTGTGGGGACAACAACGCCTGTGTCCCAAATGGCACCTTATTCCCTACATAGTGCACTACTTTTGGCCGGGCTCTGGTAAAAAGAAGTGCACTTAGGCGTCATGTATCCCAGGGGTTAGAGAGGCGAGCCAGCAACTGCAGTTCGAATCCCGGGTCTGACGGGAAAAATCTTTCAGGAAGTGAGCTGGCCCTTACAAAAAAAACACATCAAATTTCAGTTTCAGATGTGAAATTGCATTTTCACATGTTGACACCACCTTTCACGTGAGGATAATAACATGTTAACTCAAAATCGGATATGCAGTTTCACATGTGAAAAACATTCACGTGAAAATCAAAATTTGCAGATTCACATGTCAGAAAACTCCAACTGTGAAAATCTCACTTTCACATGTGGAATTGCAGATTCACGTGGGGATTTGTCACGGTCGTTGAAGAACGGGTCAGACCAAGACGCAGCGTGAAATGCGTACATGTTTATTAAACCGGAATAAACACTGACAGAACAACAAAAGGCAACGAAACGTGACGTCGGAAGGCTATACACTAACAAGCCAAACAAGATCCCACAACCCAGGGAGGAAAACTGGCTGCCTAAGTATGATCCCCAATCAGAGACAACGAGCGACAGCTGCCTCTGATTGGGAACCACACCCGGCCAACATAGAATCCAAACATAGACTGTCCACATAGAAAACACACATGATATTCACACCCTGACCAAACTAACTAGAGTTCTATAGGTCAGGGCGTGACAGTACCCCCCCCTCCCCCCCAAAGGTGCGGACTCCGGCCGCACAAACCTGACTTAACAGGGGAGGGTCCGGATGGCCTTCCATCCTCGGTGGCGGCTCCGAGCTTGACGTCTACTCCCTTACTGACTCTGCGTTGCACCCCTGGACCGGTCTGGACCTCAACGCGGAGCTTCCCCTCTCAGTCCTCCCACAATGCACCGATCCCTGTCTGGACCCTGGTGTGGGAGACTCCGAACCTAGAGAGGGGCTGACGTCTGGACCCGGAGTGGAGCCGCTGACCGGAGCTGCACCGGATCCCGGTGGAGCGGACTGCTCTGGCTCCGGAGTGGAGCTGCTGACCGGAGCTGGCTTGGGCACCGGTGGAGCGGACTAATCTGGATCCGGAGTGGAGCTGCTGACCGGAGCTGGATCAGGCACCGGTGGAGCGGACTGCTCTGGCTCCGGAGTGGAGCAACCGACCGGAGCTGGATCAGGCACCGGTGGAGCGGACTGCTCTGGCTACGGAGTGGAACCGTTGACCGGAGCTGGACCAGGCACCGGTGGAACGGGCACGGGCCGTGCCGGACTGGAAACACGCTCCACAGGTCTGGTGCGAGGAGCAGGTACGAGGCGTACCGGACTGGGAACTGGCGCTGGAGGTCTACGACTGTCCTTTACACACTCCGCGCCCCGTCCTCCTCCAGTGAGGACTCCTCCTTGAGCCCCCACGAGTGCAGTGGTCGGGGCTCCTCTCTGTCGATCCCCGACCACCCTTTTAGCCCCCCAAAAATGTTTTGTTGGGGCTGTCTCTCCTTCTCCACCCTGATCCCTTTCAGGGCCTCCATCTGCTTGCCCAGATCCTCTCTCATCTCCCTCCAAGTCCATACTCTCTGCTCCTCCTGGGCACGCTGCTTGGTCCATTGGTGCTGGGATCTTCTGCCACGGTCGTTGAAGAACGGGTCAGACCAAGGCGCAGCGTGAAATGCATACATGTTTATTAAACTGAATAAACATACAAAAGGCAACGAAACGTGACGTCGGAAGGCTATACACTAACAAGCCAAACAAGATCCCACAACCCAGGGAGGAAAACTGGCTGCCTAAGTATGATCCCCAATCAGAGACAACGAGCGACAGCTGCCTCTGATTGGGAATCACACCCGGCCAACATAGAAATCCAAACATAGACTGTCCACATAGAAAACACACATGATATTCACACCCTGACCAAACTAACTAGAGTTCTATAGGTCAGGGCGTGACAGCATTAAATAATGTTATTTTCCTCACGTGAATAGATTGTGTTAACATGTTGCAATAGCAATGTTTCCACTGGTGGAATTAGGGTGATTTAGCAGAACAGAGGACAGACAAAAACATTTGGGGGCAGGTTAATGGATCACGTTCAAATGGTAACATAGTTCTGCTGTCTCTCTCTCTCTCTCTCTCTCTGTCTCTCTCACTCTCTCTCTCTCTCTCTCTCTCTCTCTCTCTCTCTCTCTCTCTCTCTCTCTCTCTCACTCTGTCTCTCTCTCTCTCACTCTGTCTCTCTCTCACTCTCTCTCTCTCTCTGTCTCTCTCTCTCTCTCTCTCTCTCTCTCTCTCTCTGTCTCTCTCTCTCTCTGTCTCTGTCTCTCTCTCTCTCTCTCTCTCTCTCTCTCTCTCTCTCTCTCTCTCTCTCTCTCTCTCTCTGTCTCTGTCTCTCTCTCTCTCTCTCTCTCTCTCTCTCTCTCTCTCTCTCTCTCTCTGTCTCTGTCTCTCTCTCTCTCACTCTGTCTCTCTCTCTCTCTCTCTCCACTCTGTCTCTCTCTCTCTCTCTCTCTCTCTCTCTCTCTCTCTCTCTCTCTCTCTCTCTCTCTTTCTCTCTCTCTCACTCTGTCTCTCTCTCTCTCTCTGTCTCTCTCTCTCTCTGTCTCTCTCTCTGTCTCTCTGTCTCTCTCTCTCTCTCTTTCTCTCTGTCTCTCTCTCTCTCTCTCTCACTCTGTCTCTCTCTCTCTCTCACTCTGTCTCTCTCTCTCTCTCTCTCTCTCTCTCTCTCTCTCTCTCTCTCTCTCTCTCTCTCTCTCTTTCTCTCTCTCTCACTCTGTCTCTCTCTCTCTCTCTGTCTCTCTCTCTCTCTCTCTCTCTCTCTCTCTGTCTCTCTGTCTCTCTCTCTCTCTCTTTCTCTCTGTCTCTCACTCTGTCTCTCTCTCTCTCTCCAGCGCCATGTGTTAGCTTTATTTCTCGTCATAACTCTGTGCGGCAGCCTGTTCTTGATCTACCACGCTGGTTTCCATGGTACCACCGCCGTGGCGGGGAGGTCCAGAGACAGGAGTGATGCAGCGAGGAGAAGCTGGCAGACAGAGCAGCAGCAGACCACCAAAACCCCACCTCCTCACCCCACAGTCCTACAGGGATACAGCAGTATCATCGACCACAAGGTAGGCACAGGTGGCCTTTTAATTTTCTCTCAGTTGATGTCTCTTGTCTTCCTGTGTTCTCTCGCTCTTCCTCTCCTCCCTCTCCTGCTCTCTATCAGTTGTGAGTATAGTTAAAGTACCAAAAAAAAAAAAATAACATAAATATGGATTGTATTCACAATGGTGTTTGTTCTTCACTGGTTGCCCTTTTCTTGTGGCAACAGGTCACACATCTTGCTGCTGTGATGGCACACTGTGGTATTTCACCCAATAGATATGGGAGTTTATCAAAATTGGATTTGTTTTCAAATTCGTTGTGGGTCTGTGTAATCTGAGGGAAATATGTGTCTCTAATGTGGTCATACATTTGGCAGGAGGTTAGGAAGCGCAGCTCAGTTTCCACCTCATTTTGTGGGCAGTGTGCACATAGCCTGTCTTCTCTTGAGAGCCAGGTCTGCCTACGGCGGCCTTTCTCAATAGCAAGACTATGCTCACTGAGTCTATACATAGTCAAAGCTTTCCTTAAGTTTGGGTCAGTCACAGTGGTCAGGTATTCTGCCACTGTGTACTCTCTGTTTAGAGCCAAATAGCATTCTAGTTTGCTCTGTTGTTTTGTTAATTCTTTCCAATGTGTCAAGTAATTCTCTTTTTGTTTTCTCATGATTTGGTTGGGTCTAATTGTGTTGTTGTCCTGGGGCTCTGTGGGGTCTGTTTGTGTTTGTGAACAGAGCCCCAGGACCAGCTTACTTAGGGGACTCTTCTCCAGGTTCATCTCTCTGTAGGTGATGGCTTTGTTATGGAAGGTTTGGGAATCGCTTCCTTTTAAGTGGTTATTTTTATTTATTTTTTAACGACTCTTTTCTGGATTTTGATAATTAGCGGGTATCGGCCTAATTCTGCTCTGCATGCATTATTTTGTGTTTTTTGTTGTACACTGAGGATATCTTTGCAGAATTCTGCATGCAGAGTCTCAATTTGGTGTTTGTCCAATTTTGTGAATTCTTGGTTGGTGAGCGGACCCCAGACCTCACAACCACAAAGGGCAATGGGTTCTATAACTTATTCAAGTATTTTTAGCCAGATCCTAATTGGTATGTCGAATTTTATGTTCCTTTTGATGGCATAGAAGGATCTTCTTGCCTTGTCTCTCAGATCGTGCACAGCTTTGTGGAAGTTACCTGTGACGCTGATGTTTAGGCCGAGGTATGTATAGTTTTTTGTGTGCTCTAGGGCAACTGTGTCTAGATGGAATTTGTATTTGTGGTCTTGGCAACTGGACCTTTTTTGGAACACCATTATTTTTGTCTTACTGAGATTTACTGTCAGGGCATGGAGTTAAGGTGGAGGAGGTTAACAGGTAGGTAGGAGCTGAATTTATACATTCTGCATCCAGAATGAACAAAGCTGTGGTTGTGTTCATGAAAATAGTCAATTTAGTGGGCAGGCTGCTTGCTAGTGTTGGTGCCGATTTCTCCTCTTTCGACTCCTTCGACTAGGGTGGTAGTTGCGAATCTGCCTCCGTTTATTACGGATGATCAAATCCGGAAAGAGCTGAGTCATTTTGGTAAGTTTGCTAGTGGTTTTCGTGTCGGCAGGTTTTCAGGCAGACGCAGTTAAGCATGTGGTTTCGTTCCGGAGGCAAGTGTTCATGTTTCTGAATAACAATGAGCAAGAGTTAAATGTGCATTTTAAAGTGAGGCATGGGGAGGGGCTCTACGCAGGTTTTGCCAGCACAGATAGTCTACGCTGCTTTGAGTGTGGGGATTTGGGGCATAAGAGCTTTGCCTGCCCACATAAAGGCCGTAGACAAGGTGAGGGTTCAAGCACCAGTGGGGGAAATAGAGGTCAACGTGCAGGAGGCCATGAGACACAGGCAGCAGAGGCAGGGCCAAGTCATGCTATAGATGGTGGTGTAGTCAAGGCTGGGTCTAGTCATGCTATAGATGGTGGTGTAGATGAGGCTGGGTCTAGTCATGTTATAGATGGTGGTGTAGATGAGGCAGGGCCAAGTCATGCTATAGATGGTGGTGTAGATGAGGCTGGGTCTAGTCATGCTATAGATGGTGGTGTAGTCAAGGCTGGGTCTAGTCATGCTATAGATGGTGGTGTAGATGAGGCAGGGCCAAGTCATGCTATAGATGGTGGTGTAGTCAAGGCTGGGTCTAGTCATGCTATAGATGGTGGTGTAGATGAGGCTGGGTCTAGTCATGCTATAGATGGTGGTGTAGATGAGGCTGGGTCTAGTCATGCTATAGATGGTGGTGTAGATGAGGCGGGGTCTAGTCATGCTATAGATGGTGGTGTAGATGAGGCTGGGTCTAGTCATGCTATAGATGGTGGTGTAGATGAGGCTGGGTCTAGTCATGCTATAGATGGTGGTGTAGATGAGGCTGGGTCTAGTCATGCTATAGATGGTGGTGTAGATGAGACTGGGTCTAGTCATGCTATAGATGGTGGTGTAGATAAGGCTGGGTCTAGTCAAGCTATAGATGGTGGTGTAGATGAGGCTGGGTCTAGTCATGCTATAGATGGTGGTGTAGATGAGGCTGGGTCTAGTCGTGTGATGGATGGTGGTGTAGATGAGGCTGGGTCTAGTCATGCTATAGATGGTGGTGTAGATGAGGCTGGGTCTAGTCATGCTATAGATGGTGGTGTAGATGAGGCTGGGTGTAATGCTATAGATGGTGGTGTAGATGATGCTGGGTGTAATGCTATAGATGGTGGTGTAGATGAGGCTGGGTGTAATGCTATAGATGGTGGTGTAGATGAGGCTGGGTCTAGTCATGTTATAGATGGTGGTGTAGATGAGGCTGGGTCTAGTCATGCTATAGATGGTGGTGTAGATGAGGCGGGGTCTAGTCATGCTATAGATGGTGGTGTAGATGAGGCTGGGTCTAGTCATGCTATAGATGGTGGTGTAGATGAGGCTGGGTCTAGTCATGCTATAGATGGTGGTGTAGATGAGGCTGGGTCTAGTCATGCTATAGATGGTGGTGTAGATGAGGCTGGGTCTAGTCATGTTATAGATAGTGGTATAGATGAGGCTGGGTCTAGTCATGTTATAGATGGTGGTGTAGATGAGGCTGGGTCTAGTCATGCTATAGATGGTGGTGTAGATGAGGCTGGGTCTAGTCATGCTATAGATGGTGGTGTAGATGAGGCTGGGTCTAGTCATGCTATAGATGGTGGTGTAGATGAGGCTGGGTCTAGTCATGCTATAGATGGTGGTGTAGATGAGGCTGGGTCTAGTCATGCTATAGATGGTGGTGTAGATGAGGCTGGGTCTAGTAATGCTATAGATGGTGGTGTAGATGAGGCTGGGTCTAGTCATGCTATAGATGGTGGTGTAGATGAGGCTGGGTCTAGTCATGCTATAGATGGTGGTGTAGATGAGGCTGACCTAGTCATGCTATAGATGGTGGTGTAGATGAGGCTGGGTCTAGTCATGCTATAGATGGTGGTGTAGATGAGGCTGGGTCTAGTCATGCTATAGATGGTGGTGTAGCTAAGGCTGGGTCTAGTCATAATATAGATGGTGGTGTAGATGAGGCTGGGTCTAATGCTATAGATGGTGGTGTAGATGAGGCTGGGTCTAATGCTATAGATGGTGGTGTAGATGAGGCTGGGTCTAGTCATGTTATAGATGGTGGTGTAGATGAGGCTGGGTCTAGTCATGCTATAGATGGTGGTGTAGATGAGGCGGGGTCTAGTCATGCTATAGATGGTGGTGTAGATGAGGCTGGGTCTAGTCATGCTATAGATGGTGGTGTAGATGAGGCTGGGTCTAGTCATGCTATAGATGGTGGTGTAGATGAGGCTGGGTCTAGTCATGTTATAGATAGTGGTATAGATGAGGCTGGGTCTAGTCATGTTATAGATGGTGGTGTAGATGAGGCTGGGTCTAGTCATGCTATAGATGGTGGTGTAGATGAGGCTGGGTCTAGTCATGCTATAGATGGTGGTGTAGATGAGGCTGGGTCTAGTCATGCTATAGATGGTGGTGTAGATGAGGCTGGGTCTAATGCTATAGATGGTGGTGTAGATGAGGCTGGGTCTAGTCATGCTATAGATGGTGGTGTAGATGAGGCTGGGTCTAGTCATGCTATAGATGGTGGTGTAGATGAGGCTGACCTAGTCATGCTATAGATGGTGGTGTAGATGAGGCTGGGTCTAGTCATGCTATAGATGGTGGTGTAGATGAGGCTGGGTCTAGTCATGCTATAGATGGTGGTGTAGCTAAGGCTGGGTCTAGTCATGCTATAGATGGTGGTGTAGATGAGGCTGGGTCTAATGCTATAGATGGTGGTGTAGATGAGGCTGGGTCTAATGCTATAGATGGTGGTGTAGATGAGGCTGGGTCTAGTCATGTTATAGATGGTGGTGTAGATGAGGCTGGGTCTAGTCATATTATAGATAGTGGTATAGATGAGGCTGGGTCTAGTCATGTTATAGATGGTGGTGTAGATGAGGCTGGGTCTAGTCATGCTATAGATGGTGGTGTAGATGAGGCTGGGTCTAGTCATGCTATAGATGGTGGTGTAGATGAGGCTGGGTCTAATGCTATAGATGGTGGTGTAGATGAGGCTGGGTCTAGTCATGCTATAGATGGTGGTGTAGATGAGGCTGGGTCTAGTCATGCTATAGATGGTGGTGTAGATGAGGCTGGGTCTAGTCATGCTATAGATGGTGGTGTAGTTGAGGCTGGGTCTAGTCATGCTATAGATGGTGGTGTAGATGAGGCTGGGTCTAGTCATGCTATAGATGGTGGTGTAGATGAGGCTGACCTAGTCATGCTATAGATGGTGGTGTAGATGAGGCTGGGTCTAGTCATGCTATAGATGGTGGTGTAGATGAGGCTGGGTCTAGTCATGCTATAGATGGTGGTGTAGCTAAGGCTGGGTCTAGTCATGCTATAGATGGTGGTGTAGATGAGGCTGGGTCTAATGCTATAGATGGTGGTGTAGATGAGGCTGGGTCTAATGCTATAGATGGTGGTGTAGATGAGGCTGGGTCTAGTCATGTTATAGATGGTGGTGTAGATGAGGCTGGGTCTAGTCATGCTATAGATGGTGGTGTAGATGAGGCTGGGTCTAGTCATGCTATAGATGGTGGTGTAGATGAGGCTGGGCCTATTCATGCTATAGATGGTGGTGTAGATGAGGCTGGGTCTAGTCATGTTATGGATGGTGGTGTAGATGAGGCTGGGTCTAGTCATGCTATAGATGGTGGTGTAGATGGGGCTGGGTCTAATGCTATAGATGGTGGTGTAGATGAGGCTGGGTCTAATGCTATAGATGGTGGTGTAGATGAGGCTGGGTCTAGTCATGCTATAGATGGTGGTGTAGATGAGGCTGGGTCTAGTCATGTTATAGATGGTGGTGTAGATGAGGCTGGGTCTAGTCATGCTATAGATGGTGGTGTAGATGAGGCTGGGTCTAGTCATGCTATAGATGGTGGTGTAGATGAGGCTGGGTCTAGTTATGCTATAGATGGTGGTGTAGATGAGGCTGGGTCTAGTCATGCTATAGATGGTGGTGTAGATGAGACTGGGTCTAGTCATGCTATAGATGGTGGTGTAGATGAGGCTGGGTCTAGTCATGCTATAGATGGTGGTGTAGATGAGACTGGGTCTAGTCATGCTATAGATGGTGGTGTAGATAAGGCTGGGTCTAGTCAAGCTATAGATGGTGGTGTAGATGAGGCTGGGTCTAGTCATGCTATAGATGGTGGTGTAGATGAGGCTGGGTCTAGTCATGCTATAGATGGTGGTGTAGATGAGGCTGGGTCTAGTCATGCTATAGATGGTGGTGTAGATGAGGCTGGGTCTAGTCATGCTATAGATGGTGGTGTAGATGAGGCTGGGTCTAGTCATGCTATAGATGGTGGTGTAGATGAGGCTGGGTGTAATGCTATAGATGGTGGTGTAGATGAGGCTGGGTGTAATGCTATAGATGGTGGTGTAGATGAGGCTGGGTGTAATGCTATAGATGGTGGTGTAGATGAGGCTGGGTCTAGTCATGCTATAGATGGTGGTGTAGATGAGGCTGGGTCTAGTCATGCTATAGATGGTGGTGTAGATGGGGCTGGGTCTAATGCTATAGATGGTGGTGTAGATGAGGCTGGGTCTAGTCATGCTATAGATGGTGGTGTAGATGAGGCTGGGTCTAGTCATGCTATAGATGGTGGTGTAGATGAGGCTGGGTCTAGTCATGCTATAGATGGTGGTGTAGATGAGGCTGGGCCTAGTCATGCTATAGATGGTGGTGTAGATGAGGCTGGGTCTAGTCATGCTATAGATGGTGGTGTAGATGAGGTTGGGCCTAGTCATGCAATAGATGGTGGTGTAGATAAGGCTGGGTCTAGTCAAGCTATAGATGGTGGTGTAGATGAGGCTGGGTCTAGTCATGCTATAGATGGTGGTGTAGATGAGGCTGGGTCTAGTCATGCTATAGATGGTGGTGTAGATGAGGCTGGGTCTAGTCATGCTATAGATGGTGGTGTAGATGAGGCTGGGTCTAGTCATGTTATAGATGGTGGTGTAGATGAGGCTGGGTCTAGTCATGCTATAGATGGTGGTGTAGATGAGGCTGGGTCTAGTCATGCTATAGATGGTGGTGTAGATGAGGCTGGGTCTAGTCATGCTATAGATGGTGGTGTAGATGAGGCTGGGTCTTGTCAGGTTATGCTAGTGGATGAGGACAGTATAGTGGGGAAGGGTAAGCCACTGGGGGGTGGAGGAGGGTGTAATGTGTGGCTCAGTTGGTAGAGCATGGCGCTTGCAACGGCAGGGTTGTGGGTTCGATTCCCACGGGGGGCCAGTATGAAAAATGTATGCACTCACTAACTGTAAATCGCTCTGGATAAGAGCGTCTGCTAAAATGACTCAAATGTAAATGTTACGTGGAAGAGGAAAAAGGGGAAGAAAACGGGTTTCAACGTAAAGACGTGTTCCAAGGCCTCTCCGCTAAGGGTTGATACTTTTATGTTTGAACCATTTTATCTATCGAAACGAGAACACACTTTGCACACCTACTGGCTCTAGCAACATTTGGGTGGCATTCTTGGATATGTCTGGAACCGGGAAAACGAGACGAAACGGTAAACAAGAAGACACGTCGAAGAACAAGATGGCGGATGCTAATGTTACGGAGATGCTATTCACCATACGCTCTGACCGAACTTCGTTCCTCTGTGTCAAGTCTACGAGCTGAAATTATGACAGAAGTCCAGTTACTATGGTGACACTACAAACAACTATCACCACACAAACCCCAAAAAATAAAGGATATGGAAACGTCGTTGACCGACATCGATGAGCAGCTTACCGAATTGGAGACCAAAAACGATGAGTTTACCTCCGAGAACATGAAGCTAAAGGTTAGTCTAGATGAACAGGAAAACCGTTTCCAGAGACAGAACATACAGTTGAAGTCGGAAGTTTACATACACTTAGGTTGGAGTCATTAAAACTAGTTTTTCAACCACTCCACAAATTTCTTGTTAACAAACTATATTTTTGGCAAGTCGGTTAGGACATCTACTTTGTACATGACACAAGTAATTTTTCCAACAATTGTTTGCAGACAGATTATTTCACTTATAATTCACTGTATCACAATTCCAGTGGGTCAGAAGTTTACATACACTAAGTTGACTGTGCCTTTAAACAGCTTGGAAAATTCCAGAAAATGATGTCATGGCTTTAGAAGCTTCTGATAGGCTAATTGACATAATTTGAGTCAATTGGAGGTGTAACTGTGGATGTATTTCAAGGCCTACCTTCAAACTCAGTGCCTCTTTGCTTGACATCATGGGAAAATCAAAAGAAATCAGCCAAAACCTCATAAAAATTTTTGGTTCATCCTTGGGAGCAATTTCCAAACACCTGAAGGTACCACGTTCATCTGTACAAACAATAGTATGCAAGCATAAACACCATGGGACCACGCAGCCGTCATACCGCACAGGAAGGAGACTCGTTCTGTCTCCTAGAGATTAACGTACTTTGGTGCGGAAAGTGCAAATCAATCCCAGAACAACAGCAAAGGAACTTGTGAAGATGCTGGAGGAAATAGGTACAAAAGTATATATATCCACAGTAAAACAAGTCCTATATCAATATAACCTGAAAGGCCGCTCGGCAAGGAAGAAGCCACTGCTCCAAAACCGCCATAAAAAAGCCAGACTACGGTTTGCAACTGCACATGGAGACAAAGATCGTACTTTTTGGAGAAATGTCCTCTGGTCTGATGAAACAAAAATAGGTTGGCCATAATGACCATCATTATGTTTGGAGAAAAAAGGGGGTTGCTTGCAAGCGGAAGAACACCATCCGAACCGTGGGCAGAACTGAAAAAGCGTGTGCGAGCAAGGAGGCCTACAAACCTGACTCAGTTACACCAGCTTTGTCAGGAGGAATGGGCCAAAATTCACCCAACTTATTGTGGGAAGCTTGTGGAAGGCTACCCGCAACGTTTGACCCAAGTTAAACAATTTAAAGGCAATACTACCAAATACTAATTTAAATAAATAAAAGCTTAAATAAATCATTCTTTCTACTATTATTCTGACATTTCCCATTCTTAAAATAAAGTGGTGATCCTAACTGACCTAAGACAGGGAATTTTTACTAGGATTAAATGTCAGGAATTGTGAAAAACTGAGTTTAAATGTATTTGGCTAACATGTATGTAAACTTCTGACTTCAACTGTACGTGTGTTCGGAATCCCAGAAGGGACGGATTGGCGCAATCCTACCGAGTTCATGGACCACTTTAAGCCGTACACTCCACAGAGCTGGGCTTTACAGAAGAGTGGCCAGAAAAAAGCCATTGCTTAAAGAAATAAGCAAACACGTTTGGCGTTCGCCAAAAGGCATGTCGGCGACTCCCCAAACATATGGAAGAAGGTACTCTGGTCAGATGAGACTAAAATTGAGCTTTTTGGCCATCAAGGAAAATGCCTTAGGGTGGAATTTATTCTATTATTAAAATTATAGACAGTGTGGAGATGTTTCAGGAGATGTGTGTCGGGAGACCGTCTGTACTGCTGGGGAAGATGGGTACGGTTGTAGAAGTGGTGAGGTTTTGGTTATTGTGATGTTGAAATGGTGTTGTTGTTTTTTTTAAAGGGGGAGGGGGGTTGAGGTTTTAAAGAAAGACAAAAGGTCTCTCTCTCAATTCAATTCAATTTAAGGGCTTTATTGACATGTGAAACATATGTTAACATTGCCAAATCAAGTGAAGTAGATAATAAACAAAAATAAAATTAACAATTAAAGAATGAACATTACACTCCAAAAAGAATAAAGGTATTTCAAATGTAATATTATGTGCAAATAGTTAAGGTACAAAAGGGAAGATAAATCAACATAAATATGGGTTGTATTTACAATGGTGTTTGTTCTTCACTGGTTGCCCTTTTCTCTTTCTCTCTCTTTCTCTCTCTCTCTCTCTCTCTCTCTCTCTCTCTCTCTCTCTCTCTCTGTCTCTCTCTCTCTCTCTCTCTCTCTCTCTCTCTCTCTCTCTCTCTCTCTCTCTCTCTGTCTCTGTCTCTGTCTCTCTCTCTCTCTCCACCTCTCTCTCTCTCTCTCTCTCTCTCTCTCTCTCTCTCTCTCTCTCTCTCTCTCTCTCTCTCTCTCTCTCTCTCTCTCTCTCTCTCTCTCTCTCTCTCTCTCTCTCTCTCTCTCTCTCTCTCTCTTTCTCTCTCTCTTTCTCTCTCTCTCTCTCTCTCTCTCTCTCTCTCTCTCTCTCTCTCTCTCTCTCTCTCGTCTCTCTCTCTCCACCTCTCTCTCTCTCTCTCTCTCTCCACCTCTCTCTCTCTCTCTCTCCCTCTCTCTCTCTCTCTCTCTCTCTCTCTCTCTCTCTCTCTCTCTCTCTCTCTCTCTCTCTCTCTCTCCTATTGTGAGGTGTGAAATTAATAATGAGTTATCCACCTAGCCAGTCTGGTCTGTAGCCTTTCTCTGCCTCATGGCACTGCCTGGGTGGCTCCTAACTCCACACACACACACACACACACACACACACACACACACACACACACACACACACACACACACACACACACACACACACACACACACACACACACACACACACACACACACACACACACAGGGTGGCTCCTAACTCCATACACACACACACACACACACACACACACACACACACACACACACACACACACACACACACACACACACACACACACACACACACACACACACACACACACACACACACACACACACACACACACACAGGGTGGCTCCTAACTCCATACACACACACTAACTCAAATAAATACACATTATACACAATATATATATACAGTGGCTTGCGAAAATATTCACCCCCCTAAACTGCTCCAGCTCCTTCAAGTTGGATGGGTTCCACTGGTGTACAGCAATCTTTAAGTCATAGCACAGATTCTCAATTGGATTGAGGTCTGGGCTTTGACTAGGCCATTCCAAGATATTTAAATGTTTCCCCTTAAACCACTCAAGTGTTGCTTTAGCAGTATGCTTAGGGTCATTGTCCTGCTGGAAGGTGAACCTCCGTCCCAGTCTCAAATCTCTGGAAGACTGAAACAGGTTTCCCTCAAGAATTTCCCTGTATTTAGCGCCATCTATCATTTCTTCAATTCTGACCAGTTTAAATAAACATAAATATGGGTTGTATTTACAATGGTGTTTGTTCTTCGCTGGTTGCCCTTTTCTTGTGGCAACAAATCATGTCACAAATCATGTCACAAATCTTGCTGCTGTGATGGCACACTGTGGTTTTTCACCCAGTAGATAAGAGAGTTTATCAAAATTTGATTAGTTTTTCGAATTCTTTGTGGGTCTGTGTAATCTCTCTCTGTCTCTCCTTCTCTCTCTCTCGCTCTCTCTCTCTCTCTCTCTCTCTCGCTCCTATTGTGAGGTGTGAAATTAATAATGAGTTATCCACCTAGCCAGTCTGGTCTGTAGCCTTTCTCTGCCTCATGGCACTGCCTGGGTGGCTCCTAACTCCACACACACACACACACACACACACACACACACACACACACACACACACACACACACACACACACACACAGGGTGGCTCCTAACTCCACACACACACACACACATACACACACACACACACACACACACACACACACACACACACACACACACACACACACACACACACACACACACACACACACACACAGGGTGGCTCCTAACTCCACACACACACACACACACTGTGTGCATCTGGCCCTTCATTGGACACTGTGTTAACAAACCTCCAAACGAGCTTCAATGCCATACAACACTCCTTCCGTAGCCTCCAACTGCTCTTAAACACTAGTAAAACTAAATGCATGCTCTTCAATCGAACGCTGCTGGCACCCGCCCACCCGACTAGAATCACCACTCTCGACGGGTCTGACCTAGAGTATGTGGACAACTACAAATACCTAGGTGTCTAGTTAGACTGTAAACTCTCCTTCCAGACTCACATAAAGAATCTCCAATCCAAAGTTAAATCTAGAATTGGCTTCCTATTTCGCAACAAAGCCTCCTTCACTCATGCTGCCAAACATGCCCTCGTAAAACTGACTATCCTACCGATCCTTGACTTCGGCGATGTAATTTACAAAATAGCCTCCAACACTCTACTCAGCAAATTGGATGTAGTCTATCACAGTGCCATCCGTTTTGTCTCCAAAGCCCCATACACTACCCACCACTGTGACCTGTACGCTCTTGTTGGCTGGTCCTCACTACATGTTCGTCGTCAAACCCACTGGCTCCAGGCCATCTATAAATCACTGCTAGGCAAATCCCCGCCTTATCTTAGCTCATTGGTCACCATAGCAGCACCCACCCGTAGTCTGCGCTCCAGCAGGTATATCTCACTGGTCATTCCCAAAGCCAACACCTCCTTTGGCCGCCATTCCTTCCAGTTCTCTGCTGCCAATGACTGGAACGAATTGCAAAAATCTCTGAAGCTGGAGACTCTTATCTCCCTCACTAACTTTAAGCATCAGTTGTCAGAGCACCTTACCGATCACTGCACCTGTACACAGCCCATCTGAAATTAGCCCACCCAACTACCTCATCCCTATATTGTTATTTATTTTGCTCTTTTGCACCCCAGTATCTCTATTTGCACATAATCTCTTGCACATCTAGCATTCCAGTGTTAATACTATTGTAATTATTTTGCACTATAGCCTATTTATTGCCTTACCTCCATAACTTGCTACATTTGCACACACTGTATATATATTTTCTGTTGTATTTTTGACTTTATGTTTTTTTACCCCATATGTAACTCTGTGTTGTTTTTATCGCACTGCTATGCTTTATCTTGGCCAGGTCGCAGTTGTAAATGAGAACTTGTTCTCAACTGGCTTACCTGGTTAAATAAAGGTGAAATAAAAAAATTAAATTAAAAAAACACACACACACACACACACACACACACACACACACACACACACACACACACACACACACACACAGGGTGGCTCCTAACTCCATACACACACACTAACTCAAATAAATACACATTATACACAATATATATATACAGTGGCTTGCGAAAATATTCACCCCCCTAAACTGCTCCAGCTCCTTCAAGTTGGATGGGTTCCACTGGTGTACAGCAATCTTTAAGTCATAGCACAGATTCTCAATTGGATTGAGGTCTGGGCTTTGACTAGGCCATTCCAAGATATTTAAATGTTTCCCCTTAAACCACTCAAGTGTTTCTTTAGCAGTATGCTTAGGGTCATTGTCCTGCTGGAAGGTGAACCTCCGTCCCAGTCTCAAATCTCTGGAAGACTGAAACAGGTTTCCCTCAAGAATTTCCCTGTATTTAGCGCCATCTATCATTTCTTCAATTCTGACCAGTTTCCCAGTCCCTGCCGATGAAAAACATCCCCACAGCATGATGCTGCCACCACCATGCTTCACTGTGGGGAGGGTGATCTCGGGGTGATGAGAGGTGTTGGGTTTGCGCCTTGATGGCCAAAAAGCCATAACCTTCAGGGTTATCTTTGGTCTCTTTGTTGCCTCTCTGATTAATGCCCTCCTTGCCTGGTCCGTGAGTTTTGGTGGGCGGCCCTCTCTTGGCAGGTTTGTTGTGGTGCCATATTCTTTCCATTGTTTAATAATCTAATCAAATTTTATTTGTCACATACACGTGTTTAGCAGATGTTATTGCGGGTGTAGCGAAATGCTTGTGCAGTAATATCTAACAAGTAATATCTAACAATTTCACAACATATACCCAATACACACAAAACTAGTAAGGAATGGAATTTAAGAATATATACATATGGACAAGCAATGTCAGAGCGGCATGGACTAAGATACAGTAGAATATTATAGAATAGAATGCAGTATATACATATGAGATGAGTAGTGCAAGAAACCAGCGTTGAATAGTCCTTAGCACGGGTACTTCCTGTTTGAGTTTCTGTCTATAGGAAGGGAGGTGCAAAATGGAGTCGTGGTCAGATTTTCCGAAAAGGAGGGCGGGGGAGGACCTTATAACCATCCCAGAAGTTCGAATAGCAATGGTCGAGGATTTTAGCAGCGCGAGTACAACAGTCGATATATTGATAGAACTTCGCAGCCTAGTTCTCAAATTTGCTTTGTTAAAATCCCCGGCTACAATAAATGCAGCCTCAGGATATGTGGTTTCCAGTTTGCATAAAGTCCAGTGAAGTTCTTTGAGGGCCGTCGTGGTATCGGCTTGAGGGGGGATATACACGGCCGTGACTATAACCAAAGAGAATTCTCTTGGGAGATAATACGGTCGGCATTTGATTGTGAGGTATTCTAGATCGGGTGAACAAAAGGACTTGAGTTCCTGTATGTTACTACAATTACACCATGAGTCGTTAATCATGAAACACACACCTCCGCCTTTCTGCTTCCCGTCTGGCTGGACCAATTTCGACAGAATATCCCCAGAGAGCCATGTTTCCGTGAAACAAAGTATGTTACAGGCCTTGATGTCTCTCTGAAAATAAATCATTGCCCGGAGCTCGTCGACCTTGTTAACCAGAGACTGAACATTAGCGAGTAGTAAACTTGGAAGCGGTGGGTGGTGTGCGCGCCTCCTAAGTCGAACCAGCAGGCCGCTCCGAGTGCCTCTCCTCCGCCGGAGATGTTTTGGGTCAGCCGCTGGAATCAGTTCAGTTGCCCTGGGGAGAGCAAACAAAGGATCTGCTTTGGGAAAGTCGTATTCCTGGTCGTAATGTTGGTGAGTTATTGCCGTTGGTTGATGTCCTTGATTATCTTTTTGGCCTTCCTGTGACATCGGGTGCTGTAGGTGTCTTGGAGGGCGGGTAGTTTGCCCCCGGTAATGCATTCGGCAGACCGCACCACCCTCTGGAGAGCCCTGCAGTTGCCGTACCAGGCGGTGATACAGCCCGACAGGATGCTCTCAATTGTGCATCTGTAAAAGTTTGTGAGGGTTTTAGGTGCCAAGACAAATTTCTTCAGCCTCCTGAGGTTGAAGAGGCTCTGTTGGGCCTCCTTCACCACACTGTATGCGTGGGTGGACCATTTCAGTTTGTCAGTGTTGTGTACGCCAAGGAACTTGAAGCTTTCCACTTCTCCACTGCGGTCCCGTCGATGTGGATAGGGGGGTGCACCCTCTGCTGTTTCCTGAAGTCCACGATCATCTCCTTTGTTTTGTTGACGTTGAGTGAGAGGTTATTTTCCTGGAACCACACTCCCAGAGCCCTCACCTCCTCCCTGTAGTCGGTCTCGTCATTGTTGGTAATCAAGCCTACTACTGTTGTGTCTGGGATAGGGAGAGACTGAATATGTCCGTAAGCACTCCAGCCAGCTGGTCTGTGCATGCTCTGAGGACGCGGCTAGGGATGCCGTCTGGGCCGGCAGCCTTGCGGGGGTTAACATTCTTAAATGTCTTAGTCACGTCGGCCACGGAGAAGGAGAGGCCACAGTCCTTGGTATCGGGCCTCGTCGGTGGCATTGTGTTATCCTCAAAGCAGGCAAAGAAGTTGTTTAGCTTGTCTGCAAGTGAGACGTCGGTGTCGGCGACGTGGCTGGTATTCCCTTTGTAGTCTGTGATTGTCTGTAGATCTTGCCATATACGTCTCGTGTCTGAGCCGTTGAATTGCGACTCCACTTTGTCTCTATACTGATGTTTTGCCAGTTTAATTGCTTTGCGGAGTGAGTAGCTACACTGTTTGTATTCTGCCATATTCCCAGTCACCTTGCCATGGTTAAATGCGGTGGTTCTTGCTTTCAGTTTAGCGCGAATGCTGCCATCTATATACGGTTTCTGGTTAGGGTAGGTTTTAATAGTCACAGTGGGCACAACCTCACCTATACACTTCCTGATAAACTCAGTCACCGTTTCAGTGTATTCGTCTAAACTATTTTCGCATTCTACCCGGAACATATCCCAGTCCGCGTGATCAAAACAAACTTGAAGCGTGGATTCCGATTGGTCAGACCAGCGTTGAATAGTCCTTAGCACGGGTACTTCCTGTTTGAGTTTCTGTCTATAGGAAGGGAGGTGCAAAATGGAGTCGTGGTCAGATTTTCCGAAAAGGAGGGCGGGGGAGGACCTTATAACCATCCCAGAAGTTCGAATAGCAATGGTCGAGGATTTTAGCAGCGCGAGTACAACAGTCGATATATTGATAGAACTTCGCAGCCTAGTTCTCAAATTTGCTTTGTTAAAATCCCCGGCTACAATAAATGCAGCCTCAGGATACGTGGTTTCCAGTTTGCATAAAGTCCAGTGAAGTTCTTTGAGGGCCGTCGTGGTATCGGCTTGAGGGGGGATATACACGGCCGTGACTATAACCAAAGAGAATTCTCTTGGGAGATAATACGGTCGGCATTTGATTGTGAGGTATTCTAGATCGGGTGAACAAAAGGACTTGAGTTCCTGTATGTTACTACAATTACACCATGAGTCGTTAATCATGAAACACACACCTCCGCCTTTCTGCTTCCCGTCTGGCTGGACCGATTTCGACAGAATATCCCCAGAGAGCCATGTTTCCGTGAAACAAAGTATGTTACAGGCCTTGATGTCTCTCTGAAAATAAATCCTTGCCCGGAGCTCGTCGACCTTGTTAACCAGAGACTGAACATTAGCGAGTAGTAAACTTGGAAGCGGTGGGTGGTGTGCGCGCCTCCTAAGTCGAACCAGCAGGCCGCTCCGAGTGCCTCTCCTCCGCCGGCGATGTTTTGGGTCAGCCGCTGGAATCAGTTCAGTTGCCCTGGGGAGAGCAAACAAAGGATCTGCTTTGGGAAAGTCGTATTCCTGGTCGTAATGTTGGTGAGTTACTGCCGCTCTGATATCCAATAGTTTTTCCCGGCTGTATGTAATGATACAAAACACTTTCTGATGCTCCGTGGGATGTTCAAAGTTTCAGATATAATTTTTTATAATCCAACACTGATCTGTACTTCTCCACAACTTTGTCCCTGACCTGTTTGGAGAGCTCCTTGGTCTTCATGGTGCCGCTTGCTTGGTGGTGCCCCTTGCTTAGTGGTGTTGCAGACTCTGGGGCCTTTCAGAACAGGTGTATATATACTGAGATCATGTGACAGATCATGTGACACTTAGATTGCACACAGGTGGACTTTATTTAACTAATTATGTGACCTCTGAAGGTAATTGGTTGCACCAGATCTTATTTAGGGGCTTCATAGCTAAGGGGGTGAATACATATGCACGCACCACTTTTCCGTTATAGATTTTTTTGAAACAAGTAATTTTTTTCATTTCACTTCACCAATTCAGACTATTTTGTGTATGTCCATTACATAAAATCCAAATAAAAACCCATTTAAATTACAGGTTGTAATGCAACAAAATAGGAAAAACACCAAGGGGGATGAGTACTTTAGCAAGGCAGTGTATACACTACATGACCAAAAGTATGTGGACACCTGCTCGTCGAACATCCCATTCCAAAATCATGGGCATTAATATGGAGTTGGTCCCCCCCTTTGCTGCTATAACAGCCTCCACTCTTCTGGGAAGGCTTTCCACTAGATGTTGGAACATTGCTGCTGGGGACTTGCTTCCATTCAGCCACAAAAGCATTAGTGAGGTCGGGCACTGATGTTGGGCGATTAGGCCTGGCTCGCAGTCGGTGTTTCAATTAATCCCAAAGGTGTTCGATGGGGTTGAGGTCAGGGCTCTGTGCAGGCCAGTCAAGTTCTTCCACACCGATTTCGACAAACCATTTCTCTATGGACCTCACTTTGTGCACGGGGCATTGTCATGCTGAAACAGGAAAAGGCCTTCCCCAAATCGTTGCCACAAAGTTGGAAGCACAGAAATGTCTAGAATGTAATTGTATGCTGTAGCGTTAAGATTTCCCTTCACTGGAACTAAGGGGCCTAGCTCAAACCATGAAAAACAGCCCCAGGCCATTATTCCTCCTCCACCAAACCTTACAGTTGGCACTATGCATTGGGGCAGGTAGCGTTCTCCTGGCATCCGCCAAACCCAGATTAATCCGTCGGACTGCCAGATGGTGAAGCGTGATTCATCACTCCAGAGAACATGTTTCCACTGCTCCAGAGTCCAATGGCGGCGAGATTTACACCACTCCAGTCGACGCTTGGCATTGTGTAATGTTATCTTAGGCTTGTGTGCGACTGCTCGGCCATGGAAACCCATTTCATGAAGCTCCCGACGAACAGGTCTTGTGCTGATGTTGATTCCAGAGCTAGTTTGGAGCTCGGTAGTGAGTGTTGAAATTGATGACAGACTATTTTAAAAAACATTTATAATTTTTACCCCCTTTTTCTCCACAATTTCATGATATCCAATTGGTAGTTCCGATCTTGTCTCATCGCTGCATCTCCCCTACGGGAGAGGCGAAGGTCGAGTCATGCGTCCTCCGAAACATGACCCGCCAAGCCGCGCTGCTTCTTAAAACCCGCTCGCTTAACCCGGAAGCCAGCCGCACCAATGTGTCGGAGGAAACACTGTTCAACTGACGACTGAAGTCAGACTGCAGGCGCCCGGCCCGCCACAAGGAGTTGCTAGAGCGCGATGAGCCAAGTAAAGCACCCCCGGTCAAACTCTCCCCTAACCCAGACGACGCTGGGCCAACTGTGCGCCGCCCTATGGGGCTCCCGGTCACGGCCGGTTGTGACACCGCCTGGGATCGAACCCCAGGCTGTAGTGACGGCGCAACACTGCGAAGCAGGACAGACGATTTTTACGCACTACGCGGTTCAGCACTTGGTGGTCACGTTATGTGAGCTTGTGTGGCCTACCACTTCGCAGCTGAGCCGTTGTTGCTCCTAGACGTTTCCACTTCACAATAACAGCACTTACAGTTAACCGGGGCAGCTCTAGCAGGGCAGAAAGTTGACATACTGACCTGTTGGAAAGGTGGCATCCTATGACTGTGTCACATTGAAAGTCACTGAGCTCTTCAGTAAGGACATTCTACTGCCAATGTTTGTCTGTGGAGATTGCATGGCTGTGTGTTTGATTTTATACACTTCTCAGCAACGGGGTGTGGCTGAAATAGCTGAATCCACTAATATGAAGGGGTGTCCACATACCTTTGTATATATAGTGTATCTCTATTAGAATCCACTAATATGAAGGGGTGTCCTCATACTGCTGTATATATAGTGCATCTCTATTAGAATCCACTAATATGAAGGGGTGTCCTCATACTGCTGGATATATAGTGTATCTCTATTAGAATCCACTAATATGAAGGGGTGTCCACATACTGCTGTATATATAGTGTATCTCTATTAGAATCCACTAATATGAAGGGGTGTCCACATACTGCTGTATATATAGTGTGTCTCTATTAGAATCCACTAATATGAAGGGGTGTCCACATACTGCTGTATATAGTGTATCTCTATTAGAATCCACTAATATGAAGGGGTGTCCACATACTGCTGTATATATAGTGTATCTCTATTAGAATCCACTAATATGAAGGGGTGTCCACATACTGCTGTATATATAGTGTATCTCTATTAGAATCCACTAATATGAAGGGGTGTCCTCATACTGCTGTATATATAGTGCATCTCTATTAGAATCCACTAATATGAAGGGGTGTCCACATACTGCTGTATATAGTGCATCTCTATTAGAATCCACTAATATGAAGGGGTGTCCTCATACTGCTGTATATATAGTGCATCTCTATTAGAATCCACTAATATGAAGGGGTGTCCACATACTGCTGTATATAGTGCATCTCTATTAGAAACACAGTCATGGGAAGCACAAATAAAACATCACAAATCAGAAAAACAGTCCACAAATAAATCCCCAATTAATACTCTAAACTGCCCGAATGGCACCAGAACATTAAGGCAGGCAGACAGGCAGGCAGGCAGGCAGGCAGGCAGACAGGCAGACAGGCAGACAGGCAGACAGGCAGACAGGCAGACAGGCAGACAGGCAGACAGGCAGACAGGCAGGCAGGCAGGCAGGCAGACAGGCAGACAGGCAGACAGACAGACAGACAGGCAGACAGGCAGACAGGCAGACAGACAGACAGACAGACAGACCACACACTTTGCAATAAATATTATATTATATTCTGAATGAGTCACCCATATTTAATAACCCTTGCCAAGCCAGGCAGAAGAAACGTGTTCTCTGAGTCTGAAATGTCAATATGCACTGAGTGAGCCTGTCTGATTAAATGAGGATTCACACACAAATACAAACACAAACACACACACACACACAAAACACACACACACACACACAAACACACACACACACACACACACACACGAACACACACACACAAACACACAAACACACACCCACAGGATGGAGGGGTATTGATCCATCCCTCTGGTGGTGTGAGCAGCGGAGCATCAATTTATTCTCCTGTGTTTCTTCTCCCAGACATCAACCTATTCACATTCAGGAGACACAGACCATCACTTAGAGGTCCTGGGTCTACTAAAGAGGATTTAAGCTTCCTCTAACCGTCTCTTATAGATAATTAAACTATTCCGCTATTGTAACCTTATCTACCTCTAGTTATACTTTTCCTCTATTGTAACACTATCTAACTCATTATATTATTCAACATTATTCAATTGACGGAAACATTACACACACACACACACACACTTCTACTTTCATGAGTCGGAGGTGGAAGACATATTGATTATCCCGGACCAGGCCCAAATCCCCGACACTCGAAGGAGGAGGCCGGCGTGCGGGGATACCTGACGAGACTACGTCGGAGAGTTGTTTAATCGCCTCTACCCTTCCGTTCTATTGGCGAACGCTCAATCACTGGAGAATAAACTGGACGAGCTCCGTTCGAGACTATCCTGTCAACGTGATCAGAAGACCTGTAACATCCTGTTTCTCCGAGTCGTGGCTGAACAAGGACATGGATAATATAAATCTGGCTGATCTTTCTGTACATCACCAGGACAGAACGGGGTCGTCGGGGAAACAGGGGGTGTATCTCTCTTTATTAACAACAGCTGCTGCGCAAAACGTTAATATTAAGGAAGTCTCAAGGTTCTGCTCGCCTGAGTTGGACTACCTCATGATAAGCTGTAGACCACCACTATTTACCAAGAGAGTTTTCATCTATATTTGTCATAGCTGTCTATTTACCACCACAAACCGATGCTGCATTAAGACCGCACTCAACAAGCTGTATAGGGCCATCACTGTCCGGTGACTTTAATTCAGGAAAACTGAAATCCCTTTTACCTAATTTCTACCAGCATGTCACCTGTGCAACTAGCGGTAGAAAACACTGTAGATCACCTTTATTCGAAACACAGAGACTCATACAAAGCTCTCCCTCGCCCTCCATTTGGCAAATCTGACAATAACTCTATCCTCCTGATTCCTGCTTACAAGGAAAAACTCAAACAGGAAGTACCAGTGACGCGTTCAATTCGGAAGTGGTCCAATGAAGCGGATGCTAAGGTACAGGACTGTTTTGCTAACACAGACTGGAATATGTTCCGGGATTCAGCCATGGATTACAGGCAACATCCACACTGAGCTAAAGGCTAGAGCTGCCGCTTTCAAGGAGTGGAACACTAATCCAGACGCTTATAAGAAATCCCGCTACGCCCTCTGACGAACCATCAAACAGGCAAAGCATCAATACAGGACCAAGATTGAATCCTACTACACCGGCTCTGATGCTCGTCGGATGTGGCAGGGCTTGCAAACTATCACGTATTACAAAGGGAAATCCAGCCGCAAGCTGTCCAGTGACGTGTGCCTTCCAGACGAGCTAAATACCTTTTATGCTCGCTTCAAGGCTAGCAACACTGAACCATGCATGAGAGCACCAGCTGTTCCGGACGACTATGTGATCACGCTGACCGTAGCCAATTTGAGTAAGTCCTTTAAACAGGTTAACATTCACAAGGCAGACTGATTACCAGGACGCGTACTCCGAGCATGCGCTGACCAGCTGGCAAGTGTCTCCACTAACATGTTCAACCTCTCCCTGACCCTGTCTGTAATACCTACATGTTTCAAGCAGACCACCATAGTCCCTGTCCCCAAGAACGGCAAAGTAACCTGTCTAAATGACTGTCGCCCCATAGCACTCACATCTGTAGCCATGAAATGCTTTAAAAAGGCTGGTCACGGCTCACATCAACATCCCAGACACTCTGGACCCACTTCAAGTCGCATACCGCCTCAACAGATCCACAGATGACGCAATATCTATTGCACTCCACACTGCCCTTTCCCAAGTTATCGTTACTCATTGTGTATGTATTCCTTGTGTAATTTTTTCTCTCTGTATTGTGGGTAAGGGCCCATCAGTATGCATTTCACTGTTAGTCTACACCTGTTTTTTACAAATAATAATATGCCATTTAGCAGACGCTTTTATCCAAAGCGACTTACAGTCATGCGTGCATACATTTTTGTGTATGGGTGGTCCCGGGGATCGAACCCACTACCTTGGCGTTACAAGCGCCGTGCTCTACCAGTTGAGCTACAGAGGACCACAAATCAAGTGACAAATAAAATGTTATTTGATTTGGAACCATCTTCAGGTTGGAATTTAGACTCCAATTGGTCCTCTGAGACTCTCTTAGATAGAGAAGGGAGTGGTAAAGAAAGAGACCAAGCACTGCATAAAACATAAAACAGTCCCCCTACCCCCCTAGCACTGCATAAAACAGAAAACAGTCCCCCTACCCCCCTAGCACTGCATAAAACAGTCCCCCTACCCCCCTAGCACTGCATAAAACAGAAAACAGTCCCCCTACCCCCCTAGCACTGCATAAAACATAAAACAGTCCCCCTACCCCCCTAGCACTGCATAAAACAGTCCCCCTACCCCCCTAGCACTGCATAAAACAGTCCCCCTACCCCCCTAGCACTGCATAAAACAGTCCCCCTACCCCCCTAGCACTGCATAAAACAGTCCCCCTACCCCCTAGCACTGCATAAAACAGTCCCCCTACCCCCTAGCACTGCATAAAACAGTCCCCCTACCCCCCTAGCACTGCATAAAACAGTCCCCCTAGCACTGCATAAAACAGAAAACAGTCCCCCTACCCCCTAGCACTGCATAAAACAGTCCCCCTACCCCCCTAGCACTGCATAAAACAGAAAACAGTCCCCTTACCCCCCTAGCACTGCATAAAACAGTAGGAAGAGAACTCCCACCCCTCGTCTTACCGGACGTAGCTGTTCTGTCCTGCCGATGCACGGAAAACCCAGCCAACTGTATATTATCTGTGTCGTCGTTCAGCCACGTCTCGGTGAAACAAGATATTACAGTTTTTAATGTCCCTTTTACATTTACATTTTTACATTTTCGTCATTTAGCAGACGCTCTTATCCAGAGCGACTTACAAATTGGTGCATTCACCTTATGATAGCCAGTGGGACAACCACTTTACAATATTATTTTTTTTGTATTTTTTTTTCTCTTTTGGGTGGGGTAAGGGGGGGTAGAAGGATTACTTTATCCTATCCCAGGTATTCCTTAAAGAGGTGGGGTTTCAAGTGTCTCCGGAAGGTGGTGAGTGACTCCGCTGTCCTGGCGTCGTGAGGGAGCTTGTTCCACCATTGGGGTGCCAGAGCAGCGAACAGTTTTGACTGGGCTGAGCGGGAACTGTGCTTCCGCAGAGGAAGGGGAGCCAGCAGGCCAGAGGTGGATGAACGCAATGCCCTCGTTTGGGTGTATGGACTGATCAGAGCCTGAAGGTATGGAGGTGCCGTTCCCCTCACAGCTCCATAGGCAAGCACCATGGTCTTGTAGCAGATGCGAGCTTCAACTGGAAGCCAGTGGAGTGTTCGGAGGAGCGGGGTGACGTGAGAGAACTTGGGAAGGTTGAACACCAGACGGGCTGCGGCGTTCTGGATGAGTTGTAGGGGTTTAATGGCACAGGCAGGGAGCCCAGCCAACAGTGAGTTGCAGTAATCCAGACGGGAGATGACAAGTGCCTGTACCGCTTCCTGTGTAAGGCAGGGTCGTACTCTGCGAATGTTGTAGAGCATGAACCTACAGGATCGGGTCACCGCCTTGATGTTAGCGGAGAACAACAGGGTGTTGTCCAGGGTCACGCCAAGGCTCTTTGCACTCTGGGAGGAGGACACAACGGAGTTGTCAAGTGATGGAGCGGGCAGTCCTTCCCCGGGAGGAAGAGCAGCTCCGTCTTGCCGAGGTTCAGCTTGAGGTGGTGATCCGTCATCCACACTGATATGTCTGCCAGACAGTATGCGGTGAATTTTCTAAACTCTTAGTACAAAACTCCAAACTGGTAACCCTTGTAACGCAGCCAGTCTTACATTTAAAACCTTCCATTCTGTTTGTAGTCATCTTGCACCACACAACCAACATACGTTTACTGTGAAATATAATGAGTACATTGGTTTAATCACCAAAACACAAATTTTTGTTGCACCTGCTGTAATAATGTAAAATAATAAATAATATGCCATTTAGCAGACGCTTTTATCCAAAGCGACTTACAGTCATGTGCGCATACATTTTTATGTACGGGTGGTCCCGGGGATCGAACCCACTACCCTGGCGTTACAAGTGCCATGCTCTACCAGCTGAGCTACAGAGGACCAAGCGCCGTGCTCTACCAGCTGAGCTACAGAGGACCAAGTGCCATGCTCTACCAGCTGAGCTACAGAGGCCACATCTGTAACATCTGCTAATCTGTGTATGTGACCAATAAACTTTGATTTCATTTGACGTGTCAGTATCTGATTTTAAAAAAAAGTTACTGTGAAGTAAAATCATAATACTCATCAACACAGGAGTATATATTCAAATATATATCATACTTTTTATGTTTCTACAGACATACATTTTCATTATGAACTTCTCAAAACCTGTAGTAGACAAACCAGTTTACACGTAAAATCTATAGGTTTACCAAATGTTTAAGAGATCGTCAATTAAGAGCAGTCGGATTAATAGTAAAATGTATTTTAACAAAAGAGAAGACAATCATATCAAAAGTAACGTGAGCGTTGCACTGTGAAAGGCAGTTACTTTATGTGAAACATGTATTTCTAGATGAAACACTGATTTAAGTGTAGTGACTGTGTGGTTTTTGAGTGTTGTACTTTAGTCAATTGAAAAGGTGCTTAGAGTTTTGCCCTGTTTTGAGTTTTGTATTAAGAATTGTGAAAATCTAACACACATTTTTTTTTTTTAATTGCACCAAAGTTATTTAAAAAACTAACTAGGCACTACATAATTTATGTTCAATTTTGAGCAGTTTGATTAAGTGATAATTAATTGTATTGTTAACAAATGACAGATAATTAGATTGAATATGTATCCTAAATGAAATAATGATTTGGTTCAGTGAACAAGTTACTTAGTGAATGTGTTTGTTGTACTCAGTAAATTTAAAATGTGCTTAGAGTTTTGAAACTTGAGCCATTTTGATGATCTGTTTTGATTGTTATGCTTGTTTGCGAAAATTAACCACATACTTGTGAAAATGTTACCAAAGTGATTGAAAAACATTGTTTGTTGTTACACGCATTGGTAGGAGACAGTAAGGATCACTGCTGGTTAATATATTATAAAGATGAAGTTAGATGGAGGTGATGTTAGTTAGATGGAGGTGATGTTAGATGATGTTAGTTAGATGGAGGTGATGTTAATTAGATGGAGGTGATGTTAATTAGATGGAGGTGATGTTAGATGATGTTAGTTAGATGGAGGTGATGTTAGTTAGATGGAGGTGATGTTAGATGATGTTAGTTAGATGGAGGTGATGTTAGTTAGATGGAGGTGATGTTAGTTAGATGGAGGTGATGTTAGTTAGATGGAGGTGATATTAGTTAGATGGACGTGATGTTAGATGATGTTAGTTAGATGGAGGTGATGTTAGTTAGATGGAGGTGATGTTAGTTAGATGGAGGTGATGTTAGTTAGATGGAGGTGATGTTAGATGATGTTAGTTAGATGGAGGTGATGTTAGTTAGATGGGGGTGATGTTAGTTAGATGGAGGTGATGTTAGTTAGATGGAGGTGATGTTAGTTAGATGGGGGTGATGTTAGTTAGATGGAGGTGATATTAGTTAGATGGAGGTTATTTTAGTTAGATGGAGGTGATGTTAGTTAAATGGAGGTGATGTTAGTTATATGGAGGTGATGTTAGTTAGATGGAGGTGATATTAGTTAGATGGAGGTGATGTTAGTTAGATGGAGGTGATGTTAGTTAGATGGAGGTTATGTTAGATTATGTTAGTTATATGGAGGTGGTGTTAGTTAGATGGAGGTGATGTTAATTGATGTTAGTTAGATGGATGTGATGTTAGTTAGATGGATGTGATATTAATTGATGTTAGTTAGATGGATGTGATGTTAGTTAGATGGATGTGATGTTAATTGATGTTAGTTAGATGGATGTGATGTTAATTGATGTTAGTTAGATGGATGTGATATTAATTGATGTTAGTTAGATGGATGTGATATTAATTGATGTTAGTTAGATGGATGTGATGTTAGTTAGATGGATGTGATGTGATGTTAGTTAGATGGATGTGATGTTAATTGATGTTAAAGTAAAGTAACACTCTCTATACTTCAACTAATTTTCCCTCAAAAGGTGGGTAAACCCTCTCACAAAATAACTGAAAAAGAAAGACTGGGTTTACTTGGGTTTACCCACCCCTACACCTCTGTCCTCTAAATGTAGATGGGACAGGAAGGTACTGGTCTGAGTTATGGTGGTTGTAATACCCACCAGAAGAGTACTTGGGTATTGAGTATAGACTGTATACTGTATATATGAAATCATTGGATGGATGAGACAAGAAATGAGAAAAGACTAGAAATATCATTTTAAGAAATAGCTTTTCCTCTTGGGCTTGGTTCAGACAGCTGAAGGACGAACCAGGGCTTGGTTCAGACAGCTGAAGGACGAACCAGGGCTTGGTTCAGACAGCTGAAGGACGAACCAGGGCTTGGTTCAGACAGCTGAAGGACGAACCAGGGCTTGCTTCAGACAGCTGAAGGACGAACCAGGGCTTGGTTCAGACAGCTGAAGGACGAACCAGGGCTTGGTTCAGACAGCTGAAGGACGAACCAGGGCTTGGTTCAGACAGCTGAAGGACGAAACCAGGGCTTGGTTCAGACAGCTGAAGGACGAACCAGGGCTTGGTTCAGACAGCTGAAGGACGAACCAGGGCTTGGTTCAGACAGCTGAAGGACGAACCAGGGCTTGGTTCAGACAGCTGAAGGATGAACCAGGGCTTGGTTCAGACAGCTGAAGGACGAACCAGGGCTTGGTTCAGACAGCTGAAGGACGAACCAGGGCTTGGTTCAGACAGCTGAAGGACGAACCAGGGCTTGGTTCAGACAGCTGAAGGACGAACCAGGGCTTGGTTCAGACAGCTGAAGGACGAACCAGGGCTTGGTTCAGACAGCTGAAGGACGAACCAGGGCTTGGTTCAGACAGCTGAAGGACGAACTAGGTGGGGAAAGAAACTGTGTTTTAAAAACGCTGTGATTTTGATAACTTGAGACTGTGCCGTGGTTTGAAGGCTGCTGTGCCAAGGAGGGATTGTCACAGTTCCCTCAGCCAGAACCCAAAAGCAGACCAGGACAAGGAGAGTTGAACGAAGGTGAGGGTTTATTCAGATACAGAAAAAGGTGCAGAATAATCCAGGGACAGAGCGGGCGGCGTGGATGAGTAGTTGGGGGTGCAGTTCTAGGTCCAGTGATGGCTCGGCAGCCGCCGACCATCAGGCAGAGGTGGGGTGAAGGTTCCGGACGTGTGACTGCAGATGGGACAAAAACGGAGGTAAGGAAACAATAACCCAACAAAGTACAAAACAACAAAACTCACGCTAGAAACTCTAAAACTGATACTCAGATACACCTACTGTTCATGGCTAACGATCCGGCAGGAACTGGATGTTTGGCCAGAGCCTAAGAAGGGTGATGATGAGGACCAGGTGTGCAGATTGCTGATGGGATGCAGGTGCGAAAAACAAGAGAGCTCCCCGGAGCGTTCCCGAACCCTCGGGAAACTGGCAACTACGAACCGTAACACTAGTCACCAGACAGGACCCGACTCAGACTGCCGGGATCGTTACAGTACCCCCCCTCCGACGAACGCCACCGGGCGGACTCCCCGGAGCGCCAGGATGGAGGCGGTAGAATTCGCTGATGAGGTCAGCATCTAGGACCTGTCGCCGCGGAATCCAACTCCTCTCTTCAGGACCATACCCCTCCCAGTCCACGAGGTACTGGAAACCCCGGCCCCGCCGTCTGGAATCCATGATGCGACGCACCGTGTAGGCAGGACCACCTCCGATCATCCGAGGAGGAGGAGGAGGAGGCGGAGGAGGCAACAGAGGACTGAGGAAGACAGGCTTGAGGCAGGAGACATGAAAGGTGGGATGGACTCTGAGCGTCCTCGGTAGTTTGAGTCGAACTGCCACCGGATTGATCACCTTCTCCACCACAAACGGACCAATGAACTTCGGTAACAACTTCCTAGACTCAGTCCGTAACGGAAGATCCCGTGTGGCCAACCAAACCCTATCTCCGATGGTATAGGTGGGAGCGGGGATCCGGCGACGATTCGCCTGGAGCTGATACCGGTCCGAACCTCTAAGGAGTGCCTTTCTGGCCCGATGCCAGGTCCGGTGGCAACGACGAATATGGGCCTGAACAGAAGGCACTGAGAGCTCCTTCTCCTGAGAAGGGAACAGGGGAGGTTGGTAGCCATACAGGCACTGGAAGGGAGACATCCCAGTGGCAGATGTAGGGAGAGTATTGTGGGCATACTCAACCCAAGGCAACTGAGAGGCCCAGGAGGTGGGGTTGGAAGAGACCAGACAGCGTAGCGTGGATTCCATCTTCTGGTTGGCTCTCTCCGCCTGACCATTGGATTGGGGGTGAAAACCAGATGTGAGACTGACTGTAGCTCCAATGGCCAAACAGAAGGACTTCCAGACAGCAGAGGTAAACTGAGGGCCACGGTCGGAAACGATATCACTGGGCAAACCGTGGACCCTGAACACCTCCCTAACCAGGATCTCGGACGTCTCCGAGGCAGAGGGAAGCTTGGCAATAGGCACAAAGTGGGCGAACTTGCTGAATCTGTCCACGATAGTCAGAACGACCGTGTTCCCCTCAGAAGCGGGCAACCCCGTGACGAAGTCCAGGGCCAGATGCGACCATGGACGCCGGGGAATAGGAAGGGGGGTGAAGTAGTCCAGAGCTGGGCCGATTGGTACTCTTATTCTGCGCACACACTGGACAGGCAGCAACAAAACCCCGAGTATCCTCGGCCATGGCAGGCCACCAAAAACGTCTGCGAAGAAACGCCATTGTCCGAGCCACGCCAGGGTGACAAGCCATCTTACTGGCGTGGGACCATTTGAGGACAGCAGGACGAACCGACTCAGGCACAAACAACCGACCGGGTGGACCGTTACCGGGACCGGGCTGAGTCCGAAGGGCCGCCAGCACCTCCTCCTCAATCTTCCACATAACTGCTCCCACGACGCAGTTCCGGGGGAGAATTGTCTCGGTCTTGGACCCACTCTCCTCCGTCTTGGAGAACATCCGGGACAAGGCGTCCGCCTTGCCGTTCTTAGATCCAGGTCGGAACGTCAGGACAAACTTGAATCGTCCGAAAAACAACGCCCACCTGGCCTGACGGGAGTTGAGACGTTTAGCCGATTGCACGTAAGCAAGATTCTTGTGGTCAGTCCAGACAATAAACGGTTGCTCCGCCCCCTCCAACCAGTGGCGCCACTCCTCCAAGGCAAGTTTCACCGCGAGAAGCTCCCGGTTACCCACATCGTAATTCCTCTCCGCAGGCGAAAGGCGACGAGTAGTAGGCGCAGGGATGGAGTTTACTGTCCGTGGAGCATCGCTGCGACAGGATGGCGCCAACTCCCACATCAGACGCGTCCACTTCAACCACGAACTGACGGGCCGTGTCCGGTTGAGAGAGAATCGGTGCGTTGGTGAATCGCCTCTTCAAATCCAGAAACGCTCGATCCGCCTCCGGATTCCACTTGAAGGTCCTGATACTGGAAGTCAAGGCAGTTAAAGGAGCGGCCACACGGCTGTAATCCCGGATGAATCTGCGGTAGAAATTCGCAAACCCCAAAAATCTCTGGAGCTGCAATCTCGTACCGGGCTGGGCCCATTCCAGAACCGCTCTAACCTTCTCCTGGTCCATCCTAATCTCACCCCTGGAGATGATGTACCCGAGAAAGGATGTCGTGTGGGCGTGAAACTCGCACTTCTCGGCCTTCACGAACAGGCGATTCTCCAATAATCGCTGCAGAACCTGCCGGACATGCTGGACGTGGTCGGGAAGGTTCCTTCGAGAAGATCAGAATGTCATCCAGGTAAACAAACACGAAGAGACCGATCATATCTCTCAGGACGTCGTTCACCATACTCTGGAATACCGCTGGAGCATTGGTCAGTCCAAACGGCATCACCTGATACTCGAAGTGCCCCATCGGTGTATTGAAACCCGTCAACCACTCGTCCCCCTCTCTGATCCGGACCAGGTGATACGCATTGCGTAGGTCTAGCTTGGTGAACACCGTAGCACCCTGTAAGGAGTCGAAGGCAGAACTCATCAAGGGCAGGGGATACTTGTTCTTGACCGTGATGTCATTCAACCCCCGATAATCAATACACGGTCGAAGAGAGCCATCCTTCTTACCCACAAAGAAGAATCCTGCCCCCCAGGGGTGATGACGAGGGACGAACGAGACCAGCAGCTAGGGACTCCTTGATGTAGGTCTCCAACGCCTCACGTTCAGGTCGGGAGATACTGTATAACCTTCCCTTGGGGTAGACAGCTCCAGGGACCAGGTTGATGGCACAATCATATGGTCGGTGGGGGAGGGAGTGACAGAGCCTTCTGCTTACTGAAAACTTCCCCAAATCGTGATATGTCTCGGGAACCAGGGACAAATCTGGGGTTTTAGCCTCAATCACCTGACTGGGAACCGAATGGGGGCAGGCAGTCTTGAGACAGTTAGCATGACAATCCAGGCTCCAACTCGTTACCTTGCCCGTCACCCAATCGAACGTGGGATTGTGTTCCTTCAGCCAGGGGTATCCAAGGACCAGAGGAACATGGGAAGACGGCAGAATGAAAAATGAAATCATCTCAGAATGATTCCCTGACAACCGCATCTTAACCGGTTCAGTCCTCATCGTGATACGTGCCAGACTACTGCCGTTCAGAGTGGTCGCTTCAATGGCTTCCGGCAATTGCTCCTTGGAAAGCCCCAGCTGTTCCACCAACTCGGCATCAAGAAAGCTTCCATCGGCACCTGAATCGATAAAAGCGTTAAGCGCTAAGCTCTGATTCCTGTTCACAAGGGTAGCCGGGAAGCGGGGTCTGACAGAGGTACTGAGAGGTTGAAACTGGCTCGCTAAAAGTCCTCCCAACTTTAGCGAGCCGGGCAGTTTGACGACCGCCGGGAACAAGTGGAGATGTAACGTCCCGAGCGACCACAGTAGAGGCAGCAGTTGGTCCTACGTCTATGTTGACGCTCCTCCTTGGTTAACCCGTGCCGCCCCACTTGCATGGGTTCA
Organism: Coregonus clupeaformis; assembly: GCF_020615455.1. NCBI lineage: Eukaryota > Metazoa > Chordata > Actinopteri > Salmoniformes > Salmonidae > Coregonus > Coregonus clupeaformis. The sequence goes on along the minus strand of NC_059212.1, from coordinate 43,974,429 downwards.
GAATCGGGAGAGAGGTCCTCTCCACTAATCCTTTGTGGTGGAGAATGATCGACGTGTTCTGGTCCACCACCCGACCCGACTGGGAACTGAGAAGCTGATCGATTGGACGGACCCCATTGCTTCTCCCTCCTTCGCTCTCGGACTCGATTATCCACCCGAATAGACAAGGCTACCAAGCTGTCCAGGTCACTAGGCTCCGGATAGGAGATCAACTCATCCTTGAGCTGCTCCGACAGACCCTGGTAAAAGGCCGCTTGCAAAGACTCCTCGTTCCACCCACTCTCCACAGCCAACGTCTTGAACTCGATCACGAAGTCGGCCACGCTATGCAGTTCCTTGGTGAAGAGAAAACAGGCGCCTAGCTGCGTCCCTCCCTCGGACGGAATGGTCGAAGAGCTTCCTCATCTCGGCCGTGAACCCCTGGTATGAAGCCATGCAGGGATCCTGTCGTTCCCAAACGGCTGAAGCCCACTCCAGCGCTCGACCACGCAGCAACTCAATCACAAAGGCTATCCTAGCCTTGTCTGTGGCATAAGAGTAGGGCTGTAGATCGAACACTAATCCACACTGCATAAGGAAGGAACGGCATCTTCCCAGCTCCCCCCTCATATTTATCCGGCGTCGGAACCTTGGGCTCACGGAGGGACACAACTTCAGAAGCGGCAGGCGAGATGGGTGAAACCGGTAGTGGGTCCTCCACCGGACACTGGCGTTGGTTCTGGACCTCCATCAGGCCGGTAGATAGGTTCCGAACTGACAACGCGATCTCCTGTAGTACCGTGCTATGATGGCCCAACATCTTCTCCTGCTGGGTAATGGCATGGCGAACTGAGTCCAGGTCCGCTGGGTTCATAATTGGCCGGATCGTTCTGTCACAGTTCCCTCAGCCAGAACCCAAAAGCAGACCAGGACAAGGAGAGTTGAACGAAGGTGAGGGTTTATTCAGATACAGAAAAAGGTGCAGAATAATCCAGGGACAGAGCGGGCGGCGTGGATGAGTAGTTGGGGGTGCAGTTCTAGGTCCAGTGATGGCTCGGCAGCCGCCGACCATCAGGCAGAGGTGGGGTGAAGGTTCCGGACGTGTGACTGCAGATGGGACAAAAACGGAGGTAAGGAAACAATAACCCAACAAAGTACAAAACAACAAAACTCACGCTAGAAACTCTAAAACTGATACTCAGATACACCTACTGTTCATGGCTAACGATCCGGCAGGAACTGGATGTTTGGCCAGAGCCTAAGAAGGGTGATGATGAGGACCAGGTGTGCAGATTGCTGATGGGATGCAGGTGCGAAAAACAAGAGAGCTCCCCGGAGCGTTCCCGAACCCTCGGGAAACTGGCAACTACGAACCGTAACACTAGTCACCAGACAGGACCCGACTCAGACTGCCGGGATCGTTACAGGGATAGTGTGCGTCTCAAATGCCATCCTATTCTATATAAAGTGCACTACTTTTGATCAGGGCCTGTAGGCTGCCATTTGGGCCACAGACATAGAGAGATGTCTCTCTCAGTAACGGCTCTTCTGACAACTGGAGAAAAAATATGTTTCCATTCCTCACAGAGTCAGACAGACAGATAGACAGCAGCTGTGAAAGACAAAGTCATTAGTCACTGTTCATTAACATCTAGCAGTGTCTGTCACCAACCAGCTGGAGAACACCAATCAACTAACTGTATTAGGCTTTAGAACATCATAACTCAGAGTTAACTCTTCAGAACATCATAACTCAGAGTTAACTCTTCAGAACATCATAACTCAGAGTTAACTCTTCAGAACATCATAACTCAGAGTTAACTCTTCAGAACATCATAACTCAGAGTTAACTCTTCAGAACATCATAACTCAGAGTTAACTCTTCAGAACATCCAGCTCAGACTGAACTCTTTATGACATCACACTCTGATTTAGCTCAGTTTATTGATCTGTAGCGTGTTCAACACGTCTGATTGAACGTATTTAGCTCAGAGAGGCCTAGAGTAGACTTTCTGACCTGTCCATAACACTAGACTTTCTGACCCGTCCATTACTGTCTGTAGTCTACACCGTTAAGGCTGTTGTGGCTAATTGCTCTGTGTTTTCGACAGAGTTACAGTATACATACAACAGAGAGCGATGTCTAGACTTTCTGAATAAAACCGTTTCTCTCTCTCTCACCTGGTTCAAAAGCCTGCATGGTTTTACATGGGCAGATCTGTTTCAAAACCCCACATGGTTTTACATGGGCAGACCTGTTTCAAAACCCCACATTGTTTTACATGGGCAGACCTGGTTCAGACCAACCTGGCTGTCTCTCTTCTATAGAAGGACTAGATCAGTCAATCCCATCTCAGTTTGATACACATATACATACGACACACACACACAAACACACACACACACACCAGAGGAGGCTGGTGGGAGGAGCTATAGGAGGACGGGATCATTGTAACGGCTGGAATGGAATGAATGGAACGGTACCAAACACATCAACCATGTGGAAACCACACGTTTGACTCTGTTCCATTTATTCCATTCTAGCCATTACTATGATCCCGTCCTCCTATAGCTCCTCCCACCAGAGTCCACTGTCTCTCACACACACACACACATACGGTGTACTGGGAGCTTTAACAGTGTACTGGGAGCTCTAGCGGTGTACTGGGAGCTCTAGCGGTGTACTGGGAGCTCTAGCGGTGTACTGGGAGCTCTAGCGGTGTACTGGGAGCTTTAACGGTGTACTGGGAGCTCTAGCGGTGTACTGGGAGCTTTAACGGTGTACTGGGAGCTCTAGCGGTGTACTGGGAGCTCTAGCGGTGTACTGGGAGCTTTAACAGTGTACTGGGAGCTTTAACAGTGTACTGGGAGCTCTAGCGGTGTACTGGGAGCTCTAGCGGTGTACTGGGAGCTTTAACAGTGTACTGGGAGCTTTAACAGTGTACTGGGAGCTTTAACAGTGTACTGGGAGCTCTAGCGGTGTACTGGGAGCTTTAACGGTGTACTGGGAGCTCTAGCGGTGTACTGGGAGCTCTAGCGGTGTACTGGGAGCTTTAACAGTGTACTGGGAGCTTTAACAGTGTACTGGGAGCTCTAGCGGTGTACTGGGAGCTCTAGCGGTGTACTGGGAGCTTTAACAGTGTACTGGGAGCTTTAACAGTGTACTGGGAGCTTTAACAGTGTACTGGGAGCTCTAGCGGTGTACTGGGAGCTTTAACAGTGTACTGGGAGCTTTAACAGAATCCTCTTAACTGCCTCCGTTTCAGTAGCATCGTCACTGTCCGTCTCCTTTCCTTCCCTCTGTCCTCCTCCCCTGCTCCTCCCCTCCGCTCTTCTCTTTCCTTCCCTCTGTCCTCCTCCCCTCCGCTCTTCTCTTTCCTTCCCTCTGTCCTCCTCCCCTCCTCCTCCCCTCCGCTCTTCTCTTTCCTTCCCTCTGTCCTCCTCCCCTCCAATCTTCTCTTTCCTTCCCTCTGTCCTCCTCCCCTCCAATCTTCTATTTCCTTCCCTCTGTCCTCCTCCCCTCCTCCTCCCCTCCTCCTCCCCTCCGCTCTTCTATTTCCTTCCCTCTGTCCTCCTCCCCTCCTCCTCCCCTCCAATCTTCTCTTTCCTTCCCTCTGTCCTCCTCCCCTCCAATCTTCTCTTTCCTTCCCTCTGTCCTCCTCCCCTCCGCTCTTCTCTTTCCTTCCCTCTGTCCTCCTCCCCTCCGCTCTTCTCTTTCCTTCCCTCTGTCCTCCTCCCCTCCTCCTCCCCTCCGCTCTTCTCTTTCCTTCCCTCTGTCCTCCTCCCCTCCAATCTTCTCTTTCCTTCCCTCTGTCCATTCCTCCTCTCTCTTTCCTCCTCTCCTCCTTTCTTCAGTTCCCTTCCTCTGTCTAACACGACTCAGGATATGACCCAGATGCAGACACAGGAGACGGAAGGTTCAATATACAGAGTAGTTTATTAAACCACAGGAGGCAGGCAAAGGGCAGGTCGAGGACAAGCAGAAGTTTGTAAACCAGGTCAGAGTCAGATAGGTACAGGACGGCAGGCTCGGGGTCAGGGCAGGCAGAATGGTGTGGCAGGCGGGCTCAGGGTCAGGGCAGGCAGAATGGTGTGGCAGGTGGGCTCAGGGTCAGGGCAGGCAGAATGGTGTGGCAGGCGGGCTCAGGGTCAGGGCAGGCAGAATGGTGTGGCAGGCGGGCTCAGGGTCAGGGCAGGCAGAATGGTGTGGCAGGCGGGCTCAGGGTCAGGGCAGGCAGAATGGTGTGGCAGGCGGGCTCAGGGTCAGGACAAGCAGAATGGTGTGGCAGGCGGGCTCAGGGTCAGGGCAGGCAGAATGGTGTGGCAGGCGGGCTCAGGGTCAGGGCAGGCAGAATGGTGTGGCAGGCGGGCTCAGGGTCAGGGCAGGCAGAATGGTGTGGCAGGCGGGCTCAGGGTCAGGGCAGGCAGAATGGTGTGGCAGGCGGGCTCAGGGTCAGGACAAGCAGAATGGTGTGGCAGGCGGGCTCAGGGTCAGGACAAGCAGAATGGTGTGGCAGGCGGGCTCGGGGTCAGGGCAGGCAGAATGGTGTGGCAGGCGGGCTCAGGGTCAGGGCAAGCAGAAGAGGTCAGAACTGGGAGGACTAGAAAACAGGGACTAGAGAAAACAGAAAAACACACTGGTAGGCTCGCTCCCCCCTCTCTCTCTCTCTTTCTCTCACCCTCTCTTTCTCTCTCTTTCTCCCTGTCTCTCTCTCCCTGTCTCTCTCTCTCTGTCTCTCTCTCTCTCTCCCTGTCTCTCTCTCTCTGTCTCTCTCTCTCTCCCACTCTCTCTTTCGCTCTCCCTCTCTCTCTCCTCCCATCTCACCCTCTCTTTCTTTCTCTCTCTCTCTCTCCCCCTCTCTCCCTCTCTCTCTCTCTCGTTCTCCCCATCTCTCTCTTTCTCTCTCTCTCTCTCTTTCTTTCTGCTGTGTTGTGCTGCACTATAGCAGACTTTTCTAGATTGTTCTAGCTAAGTTTTTCTGAACCTTTTTGGTTGTTCTGGCCTGTTCTCACAATACTGTCATTACTGCAATTGGTGTTGGATTGACCCGACCTGACTCCTAACTAAGACAACTCATTCTACAAATGATTCATCTTTGTCCTCAGCAGAGTTGCTCCTCACAGACCTTTTGGGGCCATGTGCTCAGACAAACAAACAAATAACAAGTTTTCCGCAACTGCGGTCACAGACTGGTTGAGCAATTATTAGAAGAAGAGGTGAAAGCAGCACGATCTGATGAGGAAGTAATCAGCTAAACTGGAATAAATGCTGCACTAATTAACAATGACCAACACAATTAAAGTCAAAATAGAAGATTCTAAGAAATACTGTAGCCATTCCTATATCCAACCCAACTCTTTGTTGCCACTATCATGTATCCCAGTGGTTTTCAAACTTTTTGACCCGCGACCCCCAAAAAGGAGTACAAACTCGCAAGCCCCATGCGCACAATCTCTGCTCAAATGTAGCCTGTCATTACAGCCATAAACGGTGATGCATTTTCAAAACACAAGATAGGCTACATAAATCAATATTAACTAGGGATATACTGTATCAATATCAACTAGGTATATACTGTATCGATATCAACTAGGGATATACTGTATCGATATCAACTAGGGATATACTGTATCGATATCAACTAGGGATATACTGTATCGATATCAACTAGGGATATACTGTATCGGTATCAACTAGGGATATACTGTATCGGTATCAACTAGGGATATACTGTATCGATATCAACTAGGGATATACTGTATCGATATCGACTAGGGATATACTGTATCGATATCGACTAGGGATATACTGTATCGCTATCAACTAGGGATATACTGTATCGCTATCGACTAGGGATATACTGTATCGATATCAACTAGGGATATACTGTATCGATATCGACTGGGGATATACTGTATCGATATCAACTGGGGATACACTGTATCAATATCGACAAGGGATATACTGTATCGATATCAACTAGGGATATACTGTATCGATATCAACTAGGGATATGCTGTATCGATATCAACTGGGGATATACTGTATCGATATCAACTGGGGATATACTGTATCGATATCAACTGGGGATACACTGTATCGATATCAACTGGGGATACACTGTATCGATATCAACTAGGGATATACTGTATCGATATCAACTGGGGATACACTGTATCGATATCAACTGGGGATACACTGTATCGATATCAACTAGGGATATACTGTATCGATATCAACTGGGGATACACTGTATCAATATCAACTAGGGATATACTTTATCAATATCAACTGGGGATACACTGTATCGATATCAACTAGGGATATACTGTATCGATATCAACTGGGGATATACTGTATCGATATCAACTGGGGATATACTGTATCAATATCAACTGGGGATATACTGTATCAATATCAACTGGGGATCAACTGTATCAATATCAACTGGGGATACACTGTATCGATATCAACTAGGGATACACTGTATCAATATCAACTAGGGATGTACTGTATCAATATCAACTGGGGATACACTGTATCGATATCAACTAGGGATATACTGTATCGATATCAACTAGGGATATACTGTATCGATATCAACTAGGGATATACTGTATCGATATCGACTAGGGATATACTGTATCGATATCAACTAGGGATATACTGTATCGATATCAACTAGGGATATACTGTATCGATGTCAACTGGGGATACACTGTATCGATATCAACTGGGATACACTGTATCGATATCGACTAGGGATATACTGTATCGATATCGACTAGGGATATACTGTATCAATATCAACTAGGGATATACTGTATCAATATCAACTGGGGATATACTGTATCAATATCAACTAGGGATACACTGTATCGATATCAACTGGGGATACACTGTATCGATATCAACTGGGGATACACTGTATCGATATCAACTGGGGATATACTGTATCGATATCAACTAGGTATATACTGTATCGATATCAACTGGGGGATACACTGTATCAATATCAACTAGGGATATACTTTATCAATATCAACTGGGGATACACTGTATCGATATCAACTAGGGATATACTGTATCGATATCAACCGGGGATATACAGTATCGATATCAACTAGGGATATACTGTATCAATATCAACTGGGGATATACTGTATCAATATCAACTAGGGATCAACTGTATCAATATCAACTGGGGATACACTGTATCGATATCAACTAGGGATACACTGTATCAATATCGACTGGGGATATACTGTATCAATATCAACTGGGGATACACTGTATCGATATCAACTAGGGATACACTCTATCAATATCAACTAGGGATATACTGTATCAATATCAACTAGGGATATACTGTATCGATATCGACTAGGGATATACTGTATCAATATCAACTGTGGATACACTGTATCGATATCAACTAGGGATATTCTGTATCGATATCAACCAGGGATATACTGTATCAATATCAACTGGGGATACACTGTATCGATATCAACTAAGGATACACTGTATCAATATCAACTAGGGATATACTGTATCAATATCAACTCGGGATATACTGTATCAATATCAACTGGGGATACACTGTCTCGGGTAGAGGAGGTTGTAGGATCAGAAGGAGAGCACTGCCATCACTTTCGAGGGCAGCCTGCTTGCAGAGTGTTCATTGCCAGCTGGGTGCGTTGCCCGGTTCTTCCTCACAAATATCCTAATTAATTTGCCAGAATATGTTACATCTTCATCTCATAATATTGAAGGCAGTGTAACATTACAGCTGCTTATCTTTAGACAGTAGCCACCCAAACTAGGCCTGAAATATGAAAACGATCAATCAAATCACCAGGTAGGCTATTGTTCTGGCTAAAAAGAGTCAGTAGTAGAATTAAACTGTATTAGGCCTACTCTGTTGTTGCCAGGTAAAACTGGAGGAAATGAAACAAGTTCTTTCTGGTCACTAATCTGGATACGCCCACCTGTGCTCGCCAATGCTGATGACTGGTCATTGGTCAACATTCAGGACGCTCGTCCTTTTGGTTGTGAAGCACCGATGAGATGTTGTTGAGACTATAATTTAGTGCAGTGCAGGAGGCCTATGTTAGTGGTCAGATCCAATAGGCCTATGTTAGTGGTCAGGTCCAATAGGCCTATGTTAGTGGTCAGATCCAGGAGGCCTATGTTAGTGGTCAGATCCAATAGGCCTATGTTAGTGGCCAGATCCTATAGGCCTATGTTAGTGGTCAGATCCAGGAGGCCTATGTTAGTGGTCAGATCCAGGAGGCCTATGTTAGTGGTCAGATCCAATAGGCCTATGTTAGTGGTCAGATCCAATAGGCCTATGTTAGTGGTCAGATCCAGGAGGCCTATGTTAGTGGTCAGATCCAATAGGCCTATGTTAGTGGTCAGATCCAGGAGGCCTATGTTAGTGGTCAGATCCAATAGTCCTATGTTAGTGGTCAGATCCAGGAGGCCTATGTTAGTGGTCAGATCCAGGAGGCCTATGTTAGTGGTCAGATCCAATAGGCCTATGTTAGTGGTCAGATCCAGGAGGCCTATGTTAGTGGTCAGATCCAGGAGGCAAAGACACGAGTAGAAAATACACATGGTAGGTTATATATAGCCTATTAAAGAATGCATGAAAAAAAACTAAAAACACACATATATATATATGTATACATACAGTGAGGGAAAAAAGTATTTGATCCCCTGCTGATTTTGTACGTTTGCCCACTGACAAAGAAATGATCAGTCTATAATTTTAATGGTAGGTTTATTTGAACAGTGAGAGACAGAATAACAGCAAAAAAAATCCAGAAAAACGCATGTCAAAAATGTTATAAATTGATTTGCATTTTAATGAGGGAAATAAGTATTTGACCCCTCTGCAAAACATGACTTAGTACTTGGTGGCAAAACCCTTGTTGGCAATCACAGAGGTCAGACGTTTCTTGTAGTTGGCCACCAGGTTTGCACACATCTCAGGAGGGATTTTGTTCCACTCCTCTTTGCAGATCTTCTCCAAGTCATTAAGGTTTCGAGGCTGATGTTTGGCAACTCGAACCTTCAGCTCCCTCCACGAATTTCTATGGGATTAAGGTCTGGAGACTGGCTAGGCCACTCCAGGACCTTAATGTGCTTCTTCTTGAGCCACTCCTTTGTTGCCTTGGCCGTGTGTTTTGGGTCATTGTCATGCTGGAATACCCATCCACGACCCATTTTCAATGCCCTGGCTGAGGGAAGGAGGTTCTCACCCAAGATTTGACAGTACATGGCCCTGTCCATCGTCCCTTTGATGCGGTGAAGTTGTCCTGTCCCCTTAGCAGAGAAACACCCCCAAAGCATAATGTTTCCACCTCCATGTTTGACGGTGGGGATGGTGTTCTTGGGGTCATAGGCAGCATTCCTCCTCCTCCAAACACGGCGAGTTGAGTTGATGCCAAAGAGCTCCATTTTGGTCTCATCTGACCACAACACTATCACCCAGTTCTCCTCTGAATCATTCAGATGTTCATTGGCAAACTTCAGACGGGCATGTATATGTGCTTTCTTGAGCAGGGGGACCTTGCGGGCGCTGCAGGATTTCAGTCCTTTACGGCGTAGTGTGTTACCTATTGTTTTCTTGGTGACTATGGTCCCAGCTGCCTTGAGATCATTGACAAGATCCTCCCGTGTAGTTCTGGGCTGATTCCTCACCGTTCTCATGATCATTGCAACTCCACAAGGTGAGATATTGCATGGAGCCCCAGGCCGAGGGAGACTGACAGTCTTTTGTGTTTCTTCCATTTGCGAATAATCGCACCAACTGTTGTCACCTTCTCACCAAGCTGCTTGGCGAGGTCTTGTAGCCCATTCCAGCCTTGTGTATGTCTACAATCTTGTCCCTGACATCCTTGGAGAGCTCTTTGGTCTTGGCCATGGTGGAGAGTTTGGAATCTGATTGATTGATTGCTTCTGTGGACAGGTGTCTTTTATACAGGTAACTGAGATTAGGAGCACTCCCTTTAAGAGTGTGCTCCTAATCTCAGCTCGTTACCTGTATAAAAGACACCTGGGAGCCAGAAATCTTTCTGATTGAGAGGGGGTCAAATACTTATTTCCCTCATTAAAATGCAAATCAATTTAAAACATTTTTGACATGCGTTTTTCTGGATCTTTTTGTTGTTATTCTGTCTCTCACTGTTCAAATAAACCTACCATTAAAATTATAGACTGATCATTTCTTTGTCAGTGGGCAAACGTACAAAATCAGCAGGGGATCAAATACTTTTTTCCCTCACTGTATATATATACAGTGGGGAGAACAAGTATTTTATACACTGCCGATTTTGCAGGTTTTTCTACTTACAAAGCATGTAGAGGTCTGTAATTTTTATCATAGGTACACTTCAACTGTGAGAGACGGAATCTAAAACAAAAATCCAGAAAATCACATTGTATGATTTTTAAATAATTAATTTGCATTTTATTGCATGACATAAGTATTTGATCACCTACCAACCAGTAAGAATTCCGGCTCTCACAGACCTGTTAGTTTTTTCTTTAAGAAGCCCTCCTGTTCTCCACTCATTACCTGTATTAACTGCACCTGTTTGAACTCGTTACCTGTATAAAAGACACCTGTCCACACACTCAATCAAACAGACTCCAACCTCTCCACAATGGCCAAGACCAGAGAGCTGTGTAAGGACATCAGGGATACAATTGTAGACCTGCACAAGGCTGGGATGGGCTACAGGACAATAGGCAAGCAGCTTGGTGAGAAGGCAACAACTATTGGCGCAATTATTAGAAAATGGAAGAAGTTCAAGATGACGGTCAATCACCCTCGGTCTGGGGCTCCATGCAAGATCTCACCTCGTGGGGCATCAATGATCATGAGGAAGGTGAGGGATCAGCCCAGAACTACACGGCAGGACCTGGTCAATGACCATCTGGATGATCCAGAGGAGGAATGGGAGAAGGTCATGTGGTCTGATGAGACAAAAATAGAGCTTTTTGGTCTAAACTCCACTCGCCGTGTTTGGAGGAAGAAGAAGGATGAGTACAACCCCAAGAACACCATCCCAACCGTGAAGCATGGAGGTGGAAACATCATACTTTGGGGATGCTTTTCTGCAAAGGGGACAGGATGACTGCACCGTATTGAGGGGAGGATGGATGGGGCCATGTATCGCGAGATCTTGGCCAACAACCTCCTTCCCTCAGTAAGAGCATTGAAGATGGGTCGTGGCTGGGTCTTCCAGCATGACAACGACCCGAAACACACAGCCAGGGCAACTAAGGAGTGGCTCTGTAAGAAGCATCTCAAGGTCCTGGAGTGGCCTAGCCAGTCTCCAGACCTGAACCCAATAGAAAATCTTTGGAGGGAGCTGAAAGTCCGTATTGCCCAGCGACAGCCCCGAAACCTGAAGGATCTGGAGAAGGTCTGTATGGAGGAGTGGGCCAAAATCCCTGCTGCAGTGTGTGCAAACCTGGTCGAGACCTACAGGAAACGTATGTGCAAACAAAGGTTTCTGTACCACATATTAAGTTCTGCTTTTCTGATGTATCAAATACTTATGTGATGCAATAAAATGCAAATTAACAGGTGCAGTTAATACAGGTAATGAGTGGAGAACAGGAGGGCTTCTTAAAGAAAAACTAACAGGTCTGTGAGAGCCGGAATTCTTACTGGTTGGTAGGTGATCAAATACTTATGTCATGCAATAAAATGCAAATTAATTACTTAAAAATCATACAATGTGATTTTTCTGGATTTTTGCTTTAGATTCCGTCTCTCACAGTTGAAGTGTACCTATGATAAAAAGTACAGACCTCTACATGCTTTGTAAGTAGGAAAACCTGCAAAATCGGCAGTGTATCAAATACTTGTTCTCCCCACTGTATACTGAGTATACAATACACCTGCTCTTTCCTTGACAGACTGGCCAGGTGAAAGCTATGATCCCTTATTGATATCACATGTTACAACTTTTTGGATCATAACTGTTCAGGGGGCCCCACACAGCTACATCATACTGTTAATAATCAATCAATCAAATGTATTCATAAAGCCCTTTTTACATCAGCAGATGTCACAAAGTGCTATACAGAAACCCAGCCTAAAACCCCAAACAGCAAGCAATGCAGATGTAGAAGCACGGTGGCTAGGAAAAACTCCCTAGAAAGGCAGGAACCTAGGAAGAAACCTAGAGAGGAACCAGGCTCTGAGGGGTGGCCAGTCCTCTTCTGGCTGTGCTGGGTGGAGATTATAAGACTACATGGCCATTTGAGGCCAGATTGTTCTTCAAGATGTTCAAAAGTTCATAACACATCATAACTGTTCAGGGGGCCCCACACAGCTACATCATGCTTCGTTATTGTCATGCTGATTAGAATATGAGTAATTATCATATTGTTGCATGGGAGATATTTCAATGTTTCTACACCTGGTTTGCATATCATTGATTTAAAGAACGGAGTTTGGTTGTCCTGTCTCGGGGTGATCACACATGCAGACAGACCGGAAATTGAAAGGCTACTGCCCTCCAGACCTAGACACACACAGACATACACACACACACACACACACACACAAAGACGCATGCACGCTCACACGTGCACACACACAACACACACACACACTCTCTTTATCCAAATGACCAAGTCAAAGATCAGCCTTCTATAATGCCAGGAGATTTTACGGCAGTCGTTGGGAATAATTTTGCAGCAGTCGTTGGGAATATGTATTAAGAAAACAGTGCATTCAGAAAGTATTCAGACCACTTGACTTTTTCCACATTTTGTTACGTTACAGCCTTATTCTAAAATTGATACAATTGTTGTTGTTTTTCTCATCAATCTACACACAATACCCCATAATGACAAAGCAAAAACAGTTTTTTTAGAAATGTTTGCAAATATGAAAAACAGAAATACCTTATTTACATAAGTACTCAGTCCTTTTGCTATTAGACTCGAAATTGATCTCAGGTGCATCCTGTTTCCATTGATCATCCTTGAGATGTTTTTACAACTTGATTGGACTCCACCTGTGGTAAATTCAAATGATTTGACATGATTTGGAAAGGCACACACCTGTCTATATAAGGTCCCACAGTTGACAGTGCATGTCAGAGCAAAAACCAAGTCATGAGGTCGAAGGAATTGTCCGTAGGCACAGGTCTGGGGAAGGGTAACAAAACATTTCTGCAGCATTGAAGGTCCCCAAGAAAACAGTGGCCTCCATCATTCTTAAATGGAAGAAGTTTGGAACCACCAAGACTCTTCCTAGAGCTGGCCACCTGGCCAAACTGAGCAATCGGGGGAGAAGGGCCTTGGTCAGGGAGGTGACCAAGAACCCGATGGTCACTCTGACAGAGCTCCAGAGTTCCTCTGTGGAGATGAGAGAACCTTCCAGAAGGACAACCATCTCTGCAGCACTCCACCAATCAGGCTTTTATGGTAGAGTGGCCAGACGGAAGCCACTCCTCAGTAAAATGCACATGACAGCCCACTTGGAGTTTGCCAAAAGGCACCTAAAGGACTCTCAGACCATGAGAAACAAGATTCTCTGGTCTGATGAAACCAAGATTGAACTCTTTGGCCTGAATACCAAGCGTCACATATAGAGGAAACCAGGCACCGCTCATCACCTGGCCAATACCATCTCTACGGTGAAGCATGGTGGTGGCAGCATCATGCTGTGGGGATGTTTTTCAGCGGCAGGGACTGGGAGACTAGTCAGGATCGAGGGATACAGAGAGATCCTTGATGAAAACCTGCTCCAGAGCGAATGTTCACCTTCCAACAGGACAACGACCCTAAGCACACAGCAAGACAATACAGGAGTGGCTTCAGGACAAGTCTCTGAATGTCCTTGAGTGGCCCAGCCAGAGCCCGGACTTGAACCCGATTGAACATCTCTGGAGAGACCTGAAAATAGCTGTGCAGCGACGCTCCCCATCCAACCTGACAGAGCTTGAGAGGATCTGCAGAGAAGAATGGGAGAAACTCCCCAAATACAGGTGTGCCAAGCTTGTAGCGTCATACCCAAGAAGAATTGAGGCTGTAATCGCTGCCAAAGGTGCTTCAACAAAGTACTGAGGAAAGGGTCTGAATTCTTATGTAAATGTGATATTTCCATATTTGTGTAGATTTTTTAATTTTTTTACTAAAACAATTTAAACCCCTAATGTTCTATGTCAATATGGGGTATTGTGTGTAGATTGATGAGGAAAAACAATTTCCTCCATTTTAGAACAAGGCTGTAACGTAACAAAATGTGGAAAAAGTCAAGGGGTCTGAATACTTTCCGAATGTACTGTATTGGGACAGTGAGGCATTTTTCCTACTTTTGTCTCTGTACGCCAGCACTTTGGATTTGAAATCATACAATGATGAGTGTCAGTTTTAATTTGAGGGTATTTTCATCCATATCGGGTCAACCGTTTAGAAATTACAGCACTTTTTGTACTTAGCTTCCCCATTTTAGGGAACCAAAGTATTGGGACAATTCACTTATATGATATATTATAATAATAATATATGTTTATTAAAGTAGTCAAAAGTTTAGTATTTGGTCCCATATTCCTAGCACTCAATGATTATATCAAGCTTGTGACTGTCACGCCCTGGCTCGGGGGACTCTCGTATGTTGAGCCAGGGTGTTAGTTTCTATGTTTTGTTGTGGGTTCTAGGTTATTGTATTTCTTTGTTTGAGTGACTCCCAATCAGAGGTAACGAGTGTCAGCTGTTGGCTCGTTGTCTCTGATTGGGAGCCATATTTAACTATCTGTCTTTCACGTTGTGTTTGTGGTTTCTTGTTCATTTCGGTTTGTGTGAAACCGTGAGCGTCACGTTTTCGTTTGTGTTTTTGATCGTGTGATCATTTAGAGTAATAAAATATGTTCACCTTCAACGCTGCGCATTGGTCCTCTATGTTAGACGATCGTGACAGAAGAAACCACCAAGATGGGACCAAGCAGCGTGTTCAGGAGCCATCGCCAGGGAGATCCCTCACAGATCTCCTTCGCCTCCTGGACTGGGTCAAGCCGAGGGAGGAAGACAAGGGCTTGACATTATGGCAGAAGGGCGAGAAGCTGGCGAGGGATATGGAGACGTGGTCCACGGGTAGGAGAGACGCCCCGAAAATTTTTAGGGGGGGGCTCACGACGGCGGACCAGCAGGAGGCCGCGATAGAGCGGTCCAGTGGGTTGCCGGAGAAGGCCGCCGGGTTACGGGGGCCACTGGTAGAAGAGGGGATGGAAGGTGTGGAGGCACGGCGAGAGGTACTGGCGTGTGTTGCCAGTCCGGTCCGGCCCGTTCCAGATCCCGGTGTAGAGCCAGTGGTGTGTGTCCCCAGTACGGTCCGGTCTATTCCTGCTCCCCGCACCGAACCTGCGGTGCGCGTCGCCAGCCCAGTCCGGCCCATTCCTGCTCCCCGCATCAAGTCTGTGGTGCGTCTCGTCAGCCCGGCTCTGCCCGTTCCTGCTCCCCGCACCAGGTCTGTGGTGCGCGTCGCCAGCCCAGTCCGGCCCATTCCTGCTCCCCGCATCAAGCCTGTGGTGCGTCTCGTCAGCCCGGCTCTGCCCGTTCCTGCTCCCCGCACCAGGTCTGTGGTGCGCGTCGCCAGCCCGGTCCGGCCCATTCCTGCTCCCCGCGTCAAGTCTGTGGTGCGTCTCGTCAGCCCGGCTCTGCCCGTTCCTGCTCTCCGCACCAGGTCTGTGGTGCGCGTCGCCAGCCCGGTCCGGCCCATTCCTGCTCCCAGCACCAAGTCTGTGGGGCGGTTCGTCAGCCCTGTCCGGCCCGCTCCTGCTCCCCACACCAAGCCAGTGGTGTGCGTGCGTCAGTGCAGCACGGCCCGTGCCTGTTCCCCACACCAAGCCAGTGGTGTGCGTGCGTCGGTCCGGCACGGCACGTGCCTGTTCCACTGGAGCCGGATCCGCCGCCTGGCGGAGTGCCCACCCGGTCCCTCCCCTGTTGTGTTTCGTTGGCGCGGTCGGAGTCCGCGCCTTTAGGGGGTACTGTCACGCCCCTGGCTCGGGGGACTCTCGTATGTTGAGCCAGGGTGTTAGTTTCTATGTTTTGTTGTGGGTTCTAGGTTATTGTATTTCTTTGTTTGAGTGACTCCCAATCAGAGGTAACGAGTGTCAGCTGTTGGCTCGTTGTCTCTGATTGGGAGCCATATTTAACTATCTGTCTTTCACGTTGTGTTTGTGGTTTCTTGTTCATTTCGGTTTGTGTGAAACCGTAGACGTCACGTTTTCGTTTGTGTTTTTGATCGTGTGATCATTTAGAGTAATAAAATATGTTCACCTTCAACGCTGCGCATTGGTCCTCTATGTTAGACGATCGTGACAGTGACTCTATAAATGTGTTGGATGCATTTGCTGTTTGTTTTGGTTGTGTTTCTGATTATGTTGTGCCCAATAGAAATGAAAGGTAAATAATGTATTGTCATTTTGGAGTCACTTTTATTGTAAATAAGGATATAATATGTTTACACTTCTACATGAATGTGGATGCTACCATGGGTGAGAAAGTTACAGACGCACAAATATCATACCCCCCCAAGACATGCTAACTTCCCCTGTTATTGTAATGGTGAGAGGTTAGCATGTCTTGGGGTATGATATTTGTGAGTTTGTAACTTTCTCATTCATCATTCTTCACGATTCATTATTCTCTCCCTCTGGTCCCCGTCCTCTGGTCCCCTTCCTCTGGTCCCCTTCCTCTGGTCCTCTCCCTCTGGTCCTCTCCCTCTGGTCCTCTCCCTCTGGTCCTCTCCCTCTGGTGCTCTCCCTCTGGTCCCCTTCCTCTGGTCCCCTTCCTCTGGTCCCCTTCCTCTGGTCCTCTGGTCCCCTTCCTCTGGTCCTCTCCCTCTGGTCCTCTTCCTCTGGTCCCCTTCCTCTGGTGCTCTCCCTCTGGTGCTCTCCTTCTGGTCCCCTTCCTCTGGTCCCCTTCCTCTGGTCCCCTTCCTCTGGTCCTCTGGTCCCCTTCCTCTGGTCCTCTCCCTCTGGTCCTCTTCCTCTGGTCCCCTTCCTCTGGTGCTCTCCCTCTGGTGCTCTCCCTCTGGTCCCCTTCCTCTGGTCCTCTTCCTCTGGTCCCCTTCCTCTGGTCCTCTGGTCCCCTTCCTCTGGTGCTCTCCCTCTGGTGCTCTCCCTCTGGTCCCCTTCCTCTGGTCCCCTTCCTCTGGTCCTCTGGTCCCCTTCCTCTGGTCGCCTTCCTCTGGTCCTCTCCCTCTGGTCCTCTTCCTCTGGTCCCCTTCCTCTGGTGCTCTCCCTCTGGTCCTCTTCCTCTGGTCCCCTTCCTCTGGTCCTCTGGTCCCCTTCCTCTGGTGCTCTCCCTCTGGTGCTCTCCCTCTGGTCCTCTTCCTCTGGTCCCCTTCCTCTGGTGCTCTCCCTCTTGTCCCCTTCCTCTGGTCCCCTTCCTCTGGTGCTCTCCCTCTGGTCCTCTTCCTCTGGTCCCCTTCCTCTGGTCCTCTGGTCCCCTTCCTCTGGTCCTCTTCCTCTGGTCCCCTTCCTCTGGTCCCCTTCCTCTGGTCCTCTCCCTCTGGTCCTCTTCCTCTGGACCTCTCCCTCTGGTCCTCTTCTCCTCTTCCTCTGGTCCTCTCTCTCTGGTCCTCTCCCTCTGGTCCTCTTCTCCTCTTCCTCTTGTCCCCTTCCTCTGGTGCTCTCCTTCTGGTCCCCTTCCTCTGGTCCCCTTCCTCTGGTCCCCTTCCTCTGGTCCTCTTCCTCTGGACCTCTGGTCCTCTGGACCTCTGGTCCTCTTCCTCTGGTCCCCTTCCTCTGGTCCCCTTCCTCTGGTCCTCTGGTCCTCTTCCTCTGGACCTCTCCCTCTGGTCCTCTTCTCCTCTTCCTCTGGTCCTCTCTCTCTGGTCCTCTCCCTCTGGTCCTCTTCTCCTCTTCCTCTGGTCCTCTTCTCCTCTTCCTCTGGTCCTCTTCCTCTGGTCCTCTTCTCCTCTTCCTCTGGTCCTCTTCCTCTGGTCCCCTTCCTCTGGTCTTCTTCTCCTCTTCCTCTGGTCCTCATCCTCTGGTCCTCTTCCTCTAGTCCTCTTCCTCTGGTCCTCTCTCTCTGGTCTCTCTCTGGTCCTCTTCCTCTGGTCCTCTTCCTCTGGTCCTCTTCCTCTGGTCCTCTTCCTCTGGACCTCTCCCTCTGGACCTCTTCCTCTTCTCCTCTTCCTCTGGTCCTCTTCTCCTCTTCCTCTGGTCCTCTTCTCCCCTTCCTCTGGTCCTCTTCTCCTCTTCCTCTGGTCCTCTTCCTCTGGTCCTCTTGTCCTCTTCATCTGGTCCTCTTCCTCTGGTCCTCTTCTCCTCTTCCTCTGGTCCTCTTCCTCTGGTCCTCTCTCTCTGGTCCTCTTCCGCTTCTCCTCTTCCTCTGGTCCTCTTCCTCTGGTCCTCTTCTCCTCTTCCTCTGGTCCTCTTCCTCTGGTCCTCTTCTCCTCTTCCTCTGGTCCTCTTCCTCTGGTCCTCTTCTCCTCTTCCTCTGGTCCTCTTCCTCTGGTCCTCTTCTCCTCTTCCTCTGGTCCTCTCTCTCTCTGGTCCTCTTCCTCTGGTCCTCTTCCTCTTCTCCTCTTCCTCTGGTCCTCTTCCTCTGGTCCTCTACCTCTGGTCCTCTTCTCCTCTTCCTCTGGTCCTCTTCCTCTGGTCCTCTTCCTCTGGTCCTCTTCCTCTGGTCCTCTTCCTCTGGTCCTCTTCCTCTGTCCTCTTCTCCTCTTCCTCTGGTCCTCTTCCTCTGGTCCTCTTCTCCTCTTCCTCTGGTCCTCTCTCTCTCTGGTCCTCTTCCTCTGGTCCCATCCTCTTCTCCTCTTCCTCTGGTCCTCTTCCTCTTCTCCTCTTCCACTCCCCTTCCTCCCTCGCTCTACTAAAATAACTAAATCTCCCCCAGCCTCTGAAGATGCACTGCCATAGCTGTGCGTTGGTCACCAGCTCTGGTCACCTGATGGGTGGTGGTCGCGGCGAGGAGATTGACCGGGCAGAGTGTGTCATCCGTATGAACGACGCCCCCACGGCGCTGGGCTACGGGCGAGACGTCGGGCGCCGCACCTCGCTACGCGTCATCGCTCACTCCAGCATGCAGAGGGTCCTACGGAACCGCCACGAACTGCTCAACGCATCCCAGGTTAGATGATTCATCCCAGGTTAGATGATTCATCCCAGGTTAGATGATTCATCCCAGGTTAGATGATTCATCCCAGGTTAGATGATTCATCCCAGGTTAGATGATTCATCCCAGGTTAGATGATTCATCCCAGGTTAGATGATTCTCTGGGATTTCAAATGTGTGCCGATCTGGTTGAACAGCAACACTTTAGACTCCGAACTACACATATCCCGACGGGGGTACAAGTCCCGACCCGAACTACACATATCCCGACGGGGGTACAAGTCCCGACCCGAACTACACATATCCCGACGGGGGTACAAGTCCCGACCCGAACTACACATATCCCGACGGGGTACAAGTCCCGACCCGAACTACACATATCCCGACGGGGTACAAGTCCCGACCCGAACTACACATATCCCGGCGGGGGTACAAGTCCCGACCCGAACTACACATATCCCGACGGGGGTACAAGTCCCGACCCGAACTACACATATCCAGACGGGGGTACAAGTCCCGACCCGAACTACACATATCCCGACGGGGTTACAAGTCCCGACCGAACTACACATATCCCGACGGGGTACAAGTCCCGACCCGAACTACACATATCCAGACGGGGGTACAAGTCCCGACCCGAACTACACATATCCCGACGGGGTACAAGTCCCGACCCGAACTACACATATCCCGGCCGGGGTACAAGTCCCGACCCGAACTACACATATCCCGACGGGGGTACAAGTCCCGACCCGAACTACACATATCCAGACGGGGTACAAGTCCCGACCCGAACTACACATATCCCGACGGGGTTACAAGTCCCGACCCGAACTACACATATCCCGGCGGGGTACAAGTCCCGACCCGAACTACACATATCCAGACGGGGTACAAGTCCCGACCCGAACTACACATATCCCGGCGGGGGTACAAGTCCCGACCCGAACTACACATATCCCGACGGGGTACAAGTCCCGACCCGAACTACACATATCCCGGCGGGGTACAAGTCCCGACCCGAACTACACATATCCAGACGGGGTACAAGTCCCGACCCGAACTACACATATCCAGACGGGGGTACAAGTCCCGACCCGAACTACACATATCCCGACGGGGTACAAGTCCCGACCCGAACTACACATATCCCGACGGGGTACAAGTCCCGACCCGAACTACACATATCCCGGCGGGGTACAAGTCCCGACCCGAACTACACATATCCAGACGGGGTACAAGTCCCGACCGAACTACACATATCCCGACGGGGTTACAAGTCCCGACCCGAACTACACATATCCCGGCCGGGTACAAGTCCCGACCCGAACTACACATATCCAGACGGGGGTACAAGTCCCGACCCGAACTACACATATCCCGACGGGGGTACAAGTCCCGACCCGAACTACACATATCCCGACGGGGGTACAAGTCCCGACCCGAACTACACATATCCCGACGGGGTACAAGTCCCGACCCGAACTACACATATCCAGACGGGGGTACAAGTCCCGACCCGAACTACACATATCCCGACGGGGTTACAAGTCCCGACCCGAACTACACATATCCCGACGGGGGTACAAGTCCCGACCCGAACTACACATATCCAGACGGGGGTACAAGTCCCGACCCGAACTACACATATCCCGGGGGGTACAAGTCCCGACCCGAACTACACATATCCCGATGGGGGTACAAGTCCCGACCCGAACTACACATATCCCGACGGGGGTACAAGTCCCGACCGAACTACACATATCCAGACGGGGTACAAGTCCCGACCCGAACTACAGATATCCAGACGGGGTACAAGTCCCGACCCGAACTACACATATCCCGACGGGGGTACAAGTCCCGACCCGAACTACACATATCCCGACGGGGGTACAAGTCCCGACCCGAACTACACATATCCAGACGGGGGTACAAGTCCCGACCCGAACTACACATATCCCGACGGGGTTACAAGTCCCGACCCGAACTACACATATCCCGACGGGGGTACAAGTCCCGACCCGAACTACACATATCCCGCGGGGTTACAAGTCCCGACCCAAACTACACATATCCCGATGGGGGGTACAAGTCCCGACCGAACTACACATATCCCGACGGGGTACAAGTCCCGACCCGAACTACACATATCCAGACGGGGTACAAGTCCCGACCCGAACTACACATATCCCGACGGGGTACAAGTCCCGACCCGAACTACACATATCCCGACGGGGTACAAGTCCCGACCCGAACTACACATATCCAGACGGGGGTACAAGTCCCGACCCGAACTACACATATCCCGGCCGGGGTACAAGTCCCGACCCGAACTACACATATCCCGACGGGGGTACAAGTCCCGACCCGAACTACACATATCCCGGCGGGGGTACAAGTCCCCGACCCGAACTACACATATCCCGACGGGGTACAAGTCCCGACCCGAACTACACATATCCCGACGGGGTACAAGTCCCGACCCGAACTACACATATCCCGACGGGGGTACAAGTCCCGACCCGAACTACACATATCCAGACGGGGGTACAAGTCCCGACCCGAACTACACATATCCCGACGGGGGTACAAGTCCCGACCCGAACTACACATATCCCGACGGGGGTACAAGTCCCGACCGAACTACACTATCCCGGCGGGGTACAAGTCCCGACCCGAACTACACATATCCCGACGGGGTACAAGTCCCGACCCGAACTACACATATCCCGACGGGGGTACAAGTCCCGACCCGAACTACACATATCCCGACGGGGGTACAAGTCCCGACTCGGCCTCTCCTCTCTGTGTCCTGATCTGATCTACTTCTAACAGTTCTATCTGCATCTTGTTGATGCATGTTTAACTTGCAACCCAAAATAACATTCAATTAGTGTAGCTCAGTTGGTAGAGCATGGTGTTTGCAACGCCAGGGTTGTGGGTTCGATTCCCACGGGGGGCCAGTATGAAAAATAAATAAATTATGCACTCACTACCTGTGTCGCTCTGGATAAGAGCATCTGCTAAATGACTAACATGTAAAAATGTAATTCAATTCCCTCTTAAAGGCACATTGTCAATAGTGCAGTGTGCTTGTTTTTTTATAGTTAAAAAAATTATAATGTCATTTTAGCAGACGCTCTTATCCAGAGCGACTTACAGTTAGTGAGCGCATACATATTCATACTGGCCCCCCGTGGGAATCGAACCCACAACCCTGGCGTTGCAAACGCCATGCTCTACCAACTGAGCTACAGGTTATCTACTGGGGACCCTATAGGACACAGTGTTATCTACTGGGGACCCTATAGGACACAGTGTTATCTACTGGGGACCCTATAGGACACAGTGTTATCTACTGGGGACGCTATAGGACACAGTGTTATCTACTGGGGACGCTATAGGACACAGTGTTATCTACTGGGGACCCTATAGGACACAGTGTTATCTACTGGGGACCCTATAGGACACAGTGTTATCTACTGGGGACCCTATAGGACACAGTGTTATCTACTGGGGACCCTATAGGACACAGTGTTATCTACTGGGGATGCTATAGGACACAGTGTTATCTACTGGGGACCCTATAGGACACAGTGTTATCTACTGGGGACCCTATAGGACACAGTGTTATCTACTGGGGACCCTATAGGACACAGTGTTATCTACTGGGGACGCTATAGGACACAGTGTTATCTACTGGGGACCCTATAGGACACAGTGTTATCTACTGGGGACCCTATAGGACACAGTGTTATCTACTGGGGACGCTATAGGACACAGTGTTATCTACTGGGGACCCTATAGGACACAGTGTTATCTACTGGGGACGCTATAGGACACAGTGTTATCTACTGGGGACCCTATAGGACACAGTGTTATCTACTGGGGATGCTATAGGACACAGTGTTATCTACTGGGGACCCTATAGGACACAGTGTTATCTACTGGGGACCCTATAGGACACAGTGTTATCTACTGGGGATGCTATAGGACACAGTGTTATCTACTGGGGACGCTATAGGACACAGTGTTATCTACTGGGGACCCTATAGGACACAGTGTTATCTACTGGGGACCCTATAGGACACAGTGTTATCTACTGGGGACCCTATAGGACACAGTGTTATCTACTGGGGATGCTATAGGACACAGTGTTATCTACTGGGGACGCTATAGGACACAGTGTTATCTACTGGGGACCCTATAGGACACAGTGTTATCTACTGGGGACCCTATAGGACACAGTGTTATCTACTGGGGACGCTATAGGACACAGTGTTATCTACTGGGGACGCTATAGGACACAGTGTTATCTACTGGGGACGCTATAGGACACAGTGTTATCTACTGGGGACCCTGTAGGACACAGTGTTATCTACTGGGGACCCTATAGGACACAGTGTTATCTACTGGGGACCCTATAGGACACAGTGTTATCTACTGGGGACGCTATAGGACACAGTGTTATCTACTGGGGACGCTATAGGACACAGTGTTATCTACTGGGGACGCTATAGGACACAGTGTTATCTACTGGGGACCCTATAGGACACAGTGTTATCTACTGGGGACGCTATAGGACACAGTGTTATCTACTGGGGACGCTATAGGACACAGTGTTCATCTTCTGGGAAATAAAATGTGCATCTTGTATTTGTTGCTTTCCATCCAGGAAACAGTGTTTATCTTCAGTAATGACATGTAACATAACATTCTCTACCCTCCAGGACACAGTGTTTATCTTCAGTAATGACATGTAACATAACATTCTCTACCCTCCAGGACACAGTGTTTTATCAGTAGTTACATGTAGCATAACATTCTCTACCCTCCAGGACACAGTGTTTTATCAGTAGTTACATGTAGAATAACATTCTCTACCCTCCAGGACACAGTGTTTTATCAGTAGTTACATGTAACATACCATTCTCTACCCTCCAGGACAGTGTTTATCTTCTGGGGGCCCAGTAGTTACATGTAACATACCATTCTCTACCCTCCAGGACAGTGTTTATCTTCTGGGGGCCCAGTAGTTACATGTAACATACCATTCTCTACCCTCCAGGACACAGTGTTTATCTTCTGGGGGCCCAGTAGTTACATGCGGAGAGACGGGAAGGGTCTGGTCTACAATAACCTGAGGTTGATGAACCAGGTGCTGCCCAAACTGAAGGTCTACATCATCTCCTGGCAGAAGATGCTGCAGTTTGACGAACTCTTCAAGAGGGAGACGGGTAAGGACAGGTGAGTTTAACCTGCGGGATTAGAGTTCTGTGAAGACGATGAGTGGAGATTAACCGCGTCTGAGACCTGAAGACTTGCGTTAGCTCCCAAAGTGAGTTCGAATAAATTAGTAAACTAAACTGCTTCCCTTTAAAGAAAGGAAAACATCACAAAAGTTACATTAGAAGTTGTGATCAGTATCGGCAACATTTTGGCGTCTTTTTTGCTTCCAATAGCTTGTGTGATTTGATTTTGTAGAAAGAACTTAATCTCTCTCAAATAGTGGGGGAGTGAGGCAGAGTTTCATCTGTCTCAGATAGTGAGGCAGTGTTTAATCTCTCTGAGAGTGAGGCAGAACTTCATCTCTCTCAGATAGTGGGCAGTGAGGCATCTTGCTCGTTCATGGTGTGCTCCATTCTGAATCCCATTGATGCTGAACAAAATAAATGCACAAAGGCTCTCTCTCTCTCTCTCTCTCTCTCTCTCTCTCTCTCTCTCTCTCTCTCTCTCTCTCTCTCTCTCTCTCTCTCTCTCTCTCTCTCTCTCTCTCTCTCTCTCCTCTCCTCTCTCTCCCCCCCCTCTCTCTCTCTCCCTCTCTCCTCTCTCCCCCCCTCTCTCTCTCTCTCTCTCTCTCTCTCTCTCTCTCTCTCTCTCTCTCTCTCTCTCTCTCTCTCTCTCTCCTCTCCTCTCTCTCCCCCCCTCTCTCTCTCTCCCTCTCAATCAATCAATCAATCAATTTTATTTTATATAGCCCTTCTTACATCAGCTAATATCTCGAAGTGCTGTACAGAAACCCAGCCTAAAACCCCAAACAGCTAGTAATGCAGGTGTAGAAGCACGGTGGCTAGGAAAAACTCCCTAGAAAGGCGAAAACCTAGGAAGAAACCTAGAGAGGAACCAGGCTATGAGGGGTGGCCAGTCCTCTTCTGGCTGTGCCGGGTGAAGATTATAACAGAACCATGCCAAGATGTTCAAAAATGTTCATAAGTGACAAGCATGGTCAAATAATAATCAGGAATAAATCTCAGTTGGCTTTTCATAGCCGATCATTAAGAGTTGAAAACAGCAGGTCTGGGACAGGTAGGGGTTCCATAACCGCAGGCAGAACAGTTGAAACTGGAATAGCAGCAAGGCCAGGCGGACTGGGGACAGCAAGGAGTCACCACGGCCGGTAGTCCCGACGTATGGTCCTAGGTGCTCAGGTCTCTCAGTTGGCTTTTCATAGCCGATCATTAAGAGTTGAAAACAGCAGGTCTGGGACAGGTAGGGGTTTCGTAACCGCAGGCAGAACAGTTGAAACTGGAATAGCAGCAAGGCCAGGCGGACTGGGGACAGCAAGGTGTCATCATGCCCGGTAGTCCTGACGTATGGTCCTAGGGCTCAGGTTCTCAGAGAGAAAGAGAGAACGAGAGAATTAGAGAGAGCATACTTAAATTCACACAGGACACTGGATAAGACAGGAGAAGTACTCCAGGTATAACCAACTAACCCCAGCCCCCCGACACATAAACTACTGCAGCATAAATACTGGAGGCTGAGACAGGAGCGGTCCGGAGACACTGTGGCCCCATCCGAAGAAACCCCGGACAGGGCCAAACAGGAAGGATATAACCCCACCCACTCCGCCAAAGCACAGCCCCCGCACCACTAGAGGGATATCCTCAACCACCAACTTACAATCCTGAGACAAGGCCGAGTATAGCCCACAGAGGTCTCCACCACAGCACAAACCAAGGGGGGCGCCAACCCAGACAGGAAGATCACGTCAGTAACTCAACCCACTCAAGTGACGCACCCCTCCCAGGGACGGCATGAAAGAGCACCAGCAAGCCAGTGACTCAGCCCCTGCAACAGGGTTAGAGGCAGAGAACCCCAGTGGAGAGGGGAACCGGCCCGGCAGAGACAGCAAGGGCTGTTCGTTGCTCCAGAGCCTTTCCGTTCACCTTCACACTCCTGGGCCAGACTACACTCAATCATATGACCTACTGAAGAGATAAGTCTTCAGTAAAGACTTAAAGGTTGAGACCGAGTCTGCGTCTCTCACATGGGTAGGCAGACTGTTCCATAAAAATGGAGATCTATAGGAGAAAGCCCTGCCTCCCGCTGTTTGCTTAGAAATTCTAGGGACAATTAGGAGGCCTGCGTCTTGTGACCGTAGCGTACGTATTGGTATGTACGGCAGGACCAACTCGGAAAGATAGGTAGGAGCAAGCCCATGTAACGCTTTATAGGTTAACAGTAAAACCTTGAAATCAGCCCTTGCCTTAACAGGAAGCCAGTGTAGGGAAGCTAGCACTGGAGTAATATGATCAAATTTCTTGGTTCTAGTCAGGATTCTAGCAGCCGTATTTAGCACTAACTGAAGTTTATTTAGTGCTTTATCCGGGTAGCCGGAAAATAGAGCATTGCAGTAGTCTAACCTAGAAGTAACAAATGCATGGATTAATTTTTCTGCATCATTTTTGGACAGAAAATTTCTGATTTTTGCAATGTTACGTAGATGGAAAAAAGCTGTCCTTGAAACAGTCTTGATATGTTCGTCAAAAGAGAGATCAGGGTCAAGAGTAACGCCGAGGTCCTTCACAGTTTTATTTGAGACGACTTTACAACCATCAAGATGAATTGTCAGATTTAACAGAAGATCTCTTTGTTTCTTGGGACCTAGAACAAGCATCTCTGTTTTGTCCGAAGTTTAAAAGTAAAAAGTTTTCAGCCATCCACTTCCTTATGTCTGAAACACAGGCTTCTAGCGAGGGCAATTTTGGGGCTTCACCATGTTTCATTGAAATGTACAGCTGTGTGTCATCCGCATAGCAGTGAAAGTTAACATTATGTTTTCGAATAACATCCCCAAGAGGTAAAATATATAGTGAAAACAATAGTGGTCCTAAAACGGAACCTTGAGGAACACCGAAATGTACAGTTGATTTGTCGGAGGACAGACCATTCACAGAGACAAACTGATATCTTTCCGACAGGTAAGATCTAAACCAGGCCAGAACTTGTCCGTGTAGACCAATTTGGGTTTCCAGTCTCTCCAAAAGAATGTGGTGATCGATGGTGTCAAAGGCAGCACTAAGGTCTAGTAGCACGAGGACAGATGCAGAGCCTCGGTCTGACGCCATTAAAAGGTAATTTACCACCTTCACAAGTGCAGTCTCAGTGCTATGATGGGGTCTAAAACCAGACTGAAGCATTTCGTACACATTGTTTGTCTTCAGAAAGGCAGTGAGTTGCTGCGCAACAGCTTTTTCTAAAATTTTTGAGAGGAATGGAAGATTCGATATAGGCCGATAGTTTTTTATATTTTCCGGGTCAAGGTTTGGCTTTTTCAAGAGAGGCTTTATCACTGCCACTTTTAGTGAGTTTGGTACACATCCGGTGGATAGAGAGCTGTTTATTATGTTCAACATAGGAGGGCCAAGCACAGGAAGCAGCTCCTTCAGCAGTTTAGTAGGAATAGGATCCAGTATGCAGCTTGAAGGTTTAGAGGCCATGATTATTTTCATCATTGTGTCAAGAGATATAGTACTAAAACACTTAAGTGTCTCTCCCGATCCCAGGCCCTCGCAGAGCTGTGCAGATCCAGGACAGCTAAGCCCTGGAGGAATACGCAGATTCAAAGAGGAGTCCGTAATTTGCTTTCTAATGGTCATGATCTTTTCCTCAAAGAAGTTCATGAATTTATTACTGCTGAAGTGAAAGCCATCCTCTCTTGGGGAATGCTGCTTTTTAGTTAGCTTTGCAACAGTATCAAAAATAAATTTTGATACTCTCTCTCTCTCTCTCTCTCTCTCTCTCTCTCTCTCTCTCTCTCTCTCTCTCTCTCTCTCTCTCTCTCTCTCTCTCTCTCTCTCTCTCTCTCTCTCTCTCTCTCTCTCTCTCTGAGGCGTGGCTCTGGGAGCCTGTCTGACTACAGCTACAGCATGGCTGCGTCACAAATGGCACCCTATTCCCTACATAGTGCACTACATTTGAACAGGGCTCATAGATCTCTGGTCAAAAGTAGTGCACTATACAGGGGTTTGGGTGCCATTGGAGACACACATCCTGCTTACACCAGGCTTCTTTCAGACAGGCAGACGCCACCAGGAAAATCCCTTTGGAGAGGATTTAGGGCCCGATTCAGACTTAGGAAATGTAGGTCTTTCCTACACATGCCTTTCCTACCAGTTCTCAGTGGTTGGTATTCAGACTTACCTGATGCAGGTGCGTTACGGGCGTTACAGGCGTGGTTCCCTTGAATAAATGTAATTCAACCTCTGAAAACCCTCCCACTTGCTGGCCAGCAGGTTTATTCATTCAATAGGGTTTTAAGTACATTTATCTAAAGCCATCTCTTTAAATTTGGTGTACCTTTTAATTAGAATCTCGACAAAATTACTAGAATATATAATAATAATAATAATAATAATATGCCATTTAGCAGACGCTTTTATCCAAAGCGACTTACAGTCATGCGTGCATACATTTTTGTGTATGGGTGGTCCCGGGGATCGAACCCACTACCTTGGCGTTACAAGCGCCGTGCTCTACCAGCTGAGCTACAGAGGACCATGGAGAGAACGGTTCAGAATATTAGGGATCAATGACAGAAAGCCATGGAAATACACACTTATTCGTCTCCTTTTCAGCACCAATTGGTAGATTTCAAAATACTCTGATGTTGTATATTATTTAGGGTTGGGAAAGTATTTATTAATAATACAAAAAAAACTGGTTTGGAGAACCTTTACGCACAAAATATATTGGTGAATCAAAAATAGTGGTTTGATTCATCCTGGAAGTTGCCATTTTACAATTGTTCAATCTATGAAATATTGGAAGGTGAAAAAAGTGTACAACAGAAACATTCTAGAAATCCTAAATCAACTCGGCAGGTTTGGCGCTGTACTGTCACATGGCTACAGAAGCCCAGAGCTTGGGTCTCCACATTTCATCCCTGACAGTTACACTATATATACAAAAGTATGTGGACACTGTAGTGTATTAAGATTATGACTTTGTTAATGGTTTTAAGTGGAACCTGAGAGGATGTTTATTTTAGTGTCAAGAGGGAATGTTTTAGTGTGACGCCACATACAACAGACAGGAAGTGTGTGTTGTAGACAGGGGATTGGACAGTAGAGGGAGCCACCCATATTTTGGGGAAGATTATATATACTGGGTTTAAACGAAGAAGAGGTTAGAGCGGCCATTGCAATCTGGGACGCCGCTCTCCGGGTGGTCATGACATCCGTAAACTTATGCTGGAATCTTGTGATATGAATAAAACTTATGATCAAAGGTTCAGTATGAGCAGACTCCTTTGTTTATCAGCAATAACTAGCGACATTGACTCGACACTACAACACCCCTTAAAATTAGTGGATTTGGCTATTTCAGTCACACCCGTTGCTGACAGGTGTATAAAATCGAGCACACAGCCATGCAATCTCCATAGTCAACGTTAACAGTAGAATGGCCTTCCTAAAGAGGTCAGTGACTTTCAACGTGGCACCGTCATAGGATGCCATCTTTCCAACAGGTCAGTTCGTCAACTTTCTGCCCTGCTAGAGCTGCCCCGGTCAACTGTAAGTGCTGTTATTGTGAAGTGGAAACGTCTAGGAGCGACGGCTCAGCTGCCCACAGCATGATGCATGATGCTGCCACCACCATGCTTCACCGTAGGGATGGTGCCAGGTTTCCTCTAGACGTGACACTTGGAATTCAGGCCAAAGAGTTCAATCTTGGTTTCATCAGACCAGATAATCTTGTTTCTCATGGTCTTTGAGTCTTTAGGTTCCTTTTGGCAAACTCCATGCGGGCTGTCATGTGCCTTTTACTGAGGAGTGGCTTCTGTCTGGCCACTCTACCATAAAGGCCTGATTGGTGGAGTGCTGCAGAGATGGTTGTCCTTCTGGAAGGTTCTCCCATCTCCACAAAGGATCTCTAGAGCTCTGTCAGAGTGACCATCGGATTCTTGGTCACCTCTCTGACCAAGGCCCTTCTCCCCCGATTGCTTAGTTTGGCCGGGCGACCAGATCTAGGAAGTCTTGGTGGTTCAAAACTTCTTCCATTTATGAATGATGGAGGCCACTGTGTTCTTGGGGACCTTCAATGCTGCAGAAATGTTTTGGTATCATTCCCCAGATCTGTGCTTCGACACAATCCTTACTCTACGGACAGTTCCTTCGACCTCATGGCTTGGTTTTTGCTCTGACATGCACTGTCAACTGTGGGACCTTGTATAGACAGGTGTGTACCTTTCCAAATCATGTCCAATCAATTGAATTTACCACAGGTGGACTCCAATCAAGTTGTAGAAACATCTCAAGGATGATCAATGGAAACAGGATGCACCTGAGCTCAATTTCGAGTCTCATAGCAAAGGATCTGAATACTTATGTAAATAAGGTATTTCTGTTTTTTATTTGTAAGTAATTTGCTAAAATTTCTAAAAACATGTTTTCGCTTTGTCTTTATGGGGTATCATGTGTAGATTGATGAGAAAAAAATATACAGTACCAGTCAAAAGTTTGGACACACCTACTCATTCCAGGGTTTTTCTTTATTTTTACTATTTTCTACATTGTAGAATAATAGTGAAGACATCAAAACTATGAAATAACACATATGGAATCATGTAGGAGCAAAAAAAGTGTTAAACAAATCAAAATATATTTTATATTTGAGATTCTTCAAATAGCCACCCTTTGCCTTGATGACAGCTTTGCACGCTCTTGGCATTCTCTCAACCAGCTTCATTATGTAGTCACCTGGAATACATTTCAATTAACAGGTGAGCCTTGTTAATTTTTGGAATTTATTTCCTTCTTAATGCGTTTGAGCCAATCAGATGTGTTGTGACAAGGTAGGGGGGGTATACAGAAGATAGCTCTATTTGGTAAAAGACCAAGTCCATATTATGGCAAGAACAGCTCATGTAAGCAAAGAGAAACGACAGTCCATCATTACTTTAAGACATGAAGGTCAGTCAATCCGGAACATTTCAAGAACTTTGAAAGTTTCTTCAAGTGCAGTTGCAAAAACCATCAAGCGCTATGATGAAACTGTCTCTCATGAGGACCGCCACAGGAATGGAAGACCCAGAGTTACCTCTGCTGCAGAGGATAAGTTCATTGGAGTTACCAGCCTCAGAAATTGCAGCCAAAATAAATACTTCACAGAGTTCAAGTAACAGACACATCTCAACATCAGCTGTTCATAGGCCTTCATGGTCGAATTGCTGCAAAGAAACCACTACTAAAGAACACCAATAAGAAGAAGAGACTTGCTTGGGCCAAGAAACACGAACAATGGACATTAGACCGGTGGAAATCTGTCCTTTGGTCTGATGAGTCCAAATTTGAGATTTTTGGTTCCAACAGCCGTGTCTTTGTGAGACGCAGAATAGGTGAACTGTCTGTTATTTATTTAGAATTCAAGGCACACTTAACCTTCTGCAGCGATACGCCGTCCCATCTGGTTTGGGCTTAATGGGACTATCATTTGTTTTTTTGACCCAGAAGGAGAGTGATGGAGCGCTGCATCAGATGACCTGGCCTCCACAGTCACCCGACCTCAACCCAATTAAGATGGTTTTGGGATGAGTTGGACCGCAGAGTGAAGGAAAAGCGGCCAACAAGTGCTCAGCATATGTGGGAACTCCTTAAATACTGTTGGAAAAGCATTCCAGGTGAAGCTGAAGCAGTCTAACTGGTAAACTCATGGGTACAGTCAATATGACAATATTGATTGTCAATATAACAATCAGGGATTATATTTCTATGGTTTGGACTGACTGTTCAGATCCTGTTGAATAGCATCATCGCTATCATCAGACTCCTGTAAACCCTTCTCAGTGCTACAGGACCTTTCACCTACAGTGAGGGAGAGAGACTTCTGATGTACTGTTTGCATCCCAAATGGCACCCTATTCCCTGTACAGAGCACTACTTCTGATCAGAGCCCTATTGTAGTGCACTACATAGGGAATAGGGTGCCAGATGGTACCATTACACTACCTGATTAATCAGTCACAGTAAACAGAGTGTGTCGTTTCACACAAAGTAATTAAGATTGTGTGTGTGTGTGTGTCTGTGTGTCAGTGTGAGTGTGAGTGTGAGTGTGAGTGTGTGTGTGTGTGTGTGTGTGTGTGTGTGTGTGTGTGTGTGTGTGTGTGTGTGTGTGTGTGTGTGTGTGTGTGTGTGTGTGTGTGTGTGTGTGTGTGTGTGTGTGTGTGTGTGTGTGTGGGCTGCCGCCTGTTCCACCTTGTGTCATTCTACCACGCTTCATTATAAAGTAGAGAGAAGACCCTCACGGTGTGATTAAAATAGAATTAAAGTCTGAATTTACACCTTGTTTTATGCAATTAGGGGTTAATCCATTCTCTGGTAATGGTAGATTGTAATCATCAATGGTCATACTACATTGCAAAGTACCATTGTTTGTTGTGTTTATTTCTATCATGATATGATATATCCCAGCAGTCCATTCTATAAAGAAGTCAACATAATAATAATAATAATAATAATAATAATAATAATAATAATAATATGAGACTATACACTAAGAAAGAAAGACACAGTACTGTGTTATCCTTTAATAAGTTATTAAATGCAGAGGTGGAGTATGGAGACATTTACAGCACATTATTCAACACCACCATCCTAAATAACAACAACATCACCATCCTAAATAACAATAACAACAACATCACCATCCTAAATAACAACATCACCATAATAAATAACAACAACATCACCATAATAAATAACAACATCACCATCCTAAATAACAACAACATCACCATAATAAATAACAACAACATCACCATAATAAATAACAACATCACCATCCTAAATAACAACAACATCACCATAATAAATAACAACAACATCACCATAATAAATAACAACAACATCACCATAATAAATAACAACAACATCACCATAATAAATAACAACATCACCATCCTAAATAACAACAACATCACCATCCTAAATAACAACAACATCACCATCCTAAATAACAACATCACCATCCTAAATAACAACAACATCACCATCCTAAATAACAACAACATCACCATCCTAAATAATAATAACATCACCATCCTAAATAACAACAACATCACCATAATAAATAACAACAACATCACCATCCTAAATAACAACAACATCACCATCCTAAATAACAACAACATCACCATAATAAATAACAACAACATCACCATCCTAAATAACAACAACATCACCATCCTAAATAACAACAACATCACCATCCTAAATAACAACAACATCACCATCCTAAATAATAATAACAACATCACCATCCTAAATAACAACAACATCACCATCCTAAATAACAACAACATCACCATCCTAAATAACAACAACATCACCATCCTAAATAACAACAACATCACCATCCTAAATAACAACAACATCACCATAATAAATAACAACAACATCACCATCCTAAATAACAACAACATCACCATAATAAATAACAACAACATCACCATCCTAAATAACAACAACATCACCATCCTAAATAACAACAACATCACCATAATAAATAACAACAACATCACCATCCTAAATAACAACAACATCACCATCCTAAATAACAACAACATCACCATCCTAAATAACAACAACATCACCATAATAAATAACAACAACATCACCATAATAAATAACAACATCACCATCCTAAATAACAACAACATCACCATAATAAATAACAACAACATCACCATCCTAAATAACAACAACATCACCATCCTAAATAACAACAACATCACCATCCTAAATAACAACAACATCACCATCCTAAATAACAACAACATCACCATCCTAAATAACAACAACATCACCATAATAAATAACAACAACATCACCATAATAAATAACAACATCACCATCCTAAATAACAACAACATCACCATAATAAATAACAACAACATCACCATCCTAAATAACAACAACATCACCATCCTAAATAACAACAACATCACCATCCTAAATAACAACAACATCACCATAATAAATAACAACAACATCACCATAATAAATAACAACAACATCACCATCCTAAATAACAACAACATCACCATCATAAATGCCTTTTTGTTTAAATCAAACCTGGGCTTGTGTTTTAGCCGTGATGTCGTCAGTGTGAGTTGACTCTATTTGACAAGCGAGCTGGCAGAGCTGGCTAAGATGCTGAGTGTTTCTCTATAACTAACTGTGTGTCAGAAATAACAGACTATACTGAATGTAGGCTCTATGGCAGAAAATACCTTCTTACCAAAACAGAATAGTGAAGCTGTCAGGATGCTATGTGGTGTTGATGCTTCATCTATGCTCACTGATTTCTGAAACAGAAACAAGACACACACAAAACCCAAAGACACAGCGTGTCTTTCTACTGACGCTGAGAGGCCTCTTTCTTCAAAGACACAGCAGGTCTTTCTACTGACGCGGAGAGGCCTCTCTCTTCAACTAAGGCTGTTTCTACTGAGAGGCCTCTCTCTTCAACTAAGGCTGTTTCTACTGAGAGGCCTCTCTCTTCAACTAAGGCTGTTTCTACTGAGAGGCCTCTCTCTTCAACTAAGGCTGTTTCTACTGAGAGGCCTCTCTTTAACTAAGGCTGTTTCTACTGAGAGGCCTCTCTTCAACTAAGGCTGTTTCTACTGAGAGGCCTCTCTTTAACTAAGGCTGTTTCTACTGAGAGGCCTCTCTTTAACTAAGGCTGTTTCTACTGAGAGGCCTCTCTTTAACTAAGGCTGTTTCTACTGAGAAGTCTTGTTGATCCTCATGTCTCTCAAACTATGGCTGCAGCTGAGCTCCTCTCTCTCTCTCTCTCTCTCTCTCTCTCTCTCTCTCTGTCTCTCTCTCTCTCTCTGTCTCTCTGTCTCTCTCTCTCTCTCTCTCTCTCTCTCTCTCTCTCTCTCTCTCTCTGTCTCTCTCTCTCTCCCTCTCTCTCTCTCTCTCTGTCTCTCTGTCTCTCTGTCTCTCTGTCTCTCTGTCTCTCTCTCTCTCTCTCTCTCTCTCTCTCTCTCTCTCTCTCTCTCTGTCTCTGTCTCTGTCTCTGTCTCTGTCTCTGTCTCTGTCTCTGTCTCTCTCTCTCTCTCTCTCTCTCTCTCTCTCTCTCTCTCTCTCTCTCTCTCTCTCTCTCTCTCTCTCGTCTCTCTCTCTCTCTCTCTCTCTCTCTCTCTCTCTCTCTCTCTCTCTCTCTCTCTCTCTGGATTTATTTGACTGCAGTCTCTCATGAGCTCATTAGCTAATTAATCTATGTAGTATTGACTTGAGCCACAGAGCCAGAGAGAGAGAGCCCAGTACCTCCTCTCTAGACATGGCTAATGGAGAGACTATTTTACAATGCAGACACAGCCTGCATCCCAAATGGAACCCTATTCCCTATAAAGTGCACTACTTCTGACCAATCACAGTACTCTAGGAAGTCTCTTCTAACCAATCAGTACTTATGAAATTATTGCCCACTGGGCACACACTGGTTGAATCAATGTTGTTTCCACCAACGTGGAATAGATGTTGAATTGCCGTCTGTGCCCAGTGGGTGAAGTCCTTTGTGACCAGTCACAGTCCTATGATTTGAAGTCCATTCTGACCGTTAACAGTCCTTATGAAAAGCTTATAGTTTATATCTGGCAAGACTGACACTGTGCAGTCCTGGAAAAGATAGATGGTTCTGCACCATAGTGGAGTTACTCCCAAGGTAGTAATAATAATAATAATAATAATATGCCATTTAGCAGACGCTTTTATCCAAAGCGACTTACAGTACTGTAGCTCTGGTCCAGGGTGTTAGTAGAGGAACGTATTTACGCCCTGGACCAGAGCTAGGCTGTACTGCAGGTATTTTCAGATGAGCAGTTTGATTATTTGGCAGGCTGTGTTTGTTTCATATCGACGGGTGGGATGGATTCGTATTTTAATGAAGCTGTTAGAAGTCATTATTTATCGATCTGTGCATTCGATTAAATGTTTATCGTACCCACATTAAACTCGTCCCCAGGCTCGAATTGCTGGGGCATAGAGCCTGGTAACAATGTGGGACTGTTTGGAATTTGGGGGGTGGATTTACTGAGTGACATACTAATCAATGCAAATTCTGAGCGAATCACACGACTATGAGGCATGGCTCTAAATCGAGCCGGGAAAGGACAACTGAATGCATTCAACCCAAATGTGTCTTCGAGAGGGTCGTCACTAGTTAACATAGCCACAAAGTCATAAATCCCCTCCTATTTGTACAATTTATCTTCTTAAAATGTGTTTTTAAACCCTAACCTTTACCTTTACCACACTGCTAACCTTATGTCTAACCCTAACCTTTAATTAAGACAAAAAAAGTTACTTTGTTAATTTTGACAGTGGAAGCTAGTGGCAGTGGAAGCTAGTGGCAGTGGAAGCTAGTGGCAGTGGAAGCTAGTGGCAGTGGAAGCTAGTGGCAGTGGAAGCTAGTGGCAGTGGAAGCTACTGGCAGTGGAAGCTAGTGGCAGTGGAAGCTAGTGGAAACCGAGACGGAGCGAGCCTGTGACAGTTGTATTAGATGTGACTTGGAAAATCGGCAATCAAAATTAATGTTCTATCACATTAACCATATTATTTTGGGGAAGCCCAATTGATTCTGATTTCGGGCATATAAAGTTTATATGTGAAAACTATTTCTAAGATGCTTACTTTCAGATTTTCCAAACTCACTTGCGCTGCTGGAGCTTTGAAGTCCACAATGTAGGGGGAGGTTCTAAGGGTTGCCCTTGACGATGAACTGAGCGATCAGCCAGTTAAAACCAGAGAGACAGAGAGAAAAGCCGAGCCTACGCCTCCACTATGGTGAATCACTAAAACAATAGGCAACAACAAATTCAATTCCTTTTAGACAACTTCCTGGACAAAAACATTTCACTGTAATAGTGAAGGTGTAAACTTTGCAGTAGAAAGCCTAAACTGTATATTTGACCTTTCAAATATACAGTTTAATTAACAACAATGTCAAATGGTTTGATGAAGAGTGTAGAAATACACTACGGAAAAAGAAGGAACAGCACGTCAGAAATCAGCTCAATGTAATTGAAGAATCCACTTCTGGGAAAATTGTAAAACACTAAACAACACAAAGAGTTATCTATCCAAAATGGGGATGTATGGGTAAACCACTTCTCCAATCTTTTGGCTCTATAACAAAGAACAAACAGCAAAGACATATACAAGATCAATTACAAATCTTAGAATCAACTATTAAAGACTACCAGAACCCACTGGATTCTCCAATTACATTGAATTAACTACAGGACAAAATGCAAACCCTCCAACCCAAAAGGCCTGTGGTGTTGATGGTATCCTCAATGAAATGATCAAATATACAGACCACAAATTTCAATTAGCTATACTTAAACTCTTTAACATCATCCTTAGTTCTGGCATCTTCCCCAATATTTGGAACCAAGGACTGATAACCCCAATCCACAAAAGTGGAGACGAATTCGACCCCAATAACTACAGTGGGATATGCGTCAACAGCAACCTTGGGAAAATCCTCTGCATTATCATTAACAGCAGACTTGTACATTTCCTCAGTGAAAACAATGTACTGAGCAAATGTGAAATTGGCTTTTTACCAAATTACCGTACGACAGACCACGTATTCACCCTGCACACCCTAATTGACAAACAAACAAACCAAAACAAAGGCAAAGTCTTCTCATGCTTTGTTGATTTCAAAAAGCTTTTGACTCAATTTGGCATGAGGGTCTGCTATACAAATGAATGGAAAGTGGGGTTGGGGGAAAAACATACAACATTATAAAATCCAAGTACACAAACAACAAGTGTGCAGTTAAAATGGGCAAAAAACACACATTTCTTTCCTCAGGGCCGTGGGGTGAGACAGGGATGCAGCTTGAGCCCCACCCTCTTCAACATTTATATCAACGAATTGGCGAGGGCACTAGAACAGTCTGCAGCACCCGGCCTCACCCTACTAGACTCTGAAGTCAAATGTCTATTGTTTGCTGATGATCTGGTGCTTCTGTCACCAACCAAGGAGGGCCTACAGCAGCACCTAGATCTTCTGCACAGATTCTGTCAGACCTGGGCCCTGACAGTAAATCTCAGTAAGACAAAAATAATGGTGTTCCAAAAAAGGTCCAGTTGCCAGAACAACAAATACAAATTCCATCTAGACACCGTTGCCCTAGAGCACACAAAAAACTATACATACCTCGGCCTAAACATCAGCGCCACAGGTAACGTCCACAAAGCTGTGAACGATCTGAGAGACAAGGCAAGAAGGGCCTTCTATGCCATCAAAAGGAACATAATATTTGACATACCAATTAGGATCTGGCTAAAAATACTTGAATCAGTTATAAAACCCATTGCCCTTTATGGTTGTGAGGTCTGGGGTCCGCTCACCAACCAAGAATTCACAAAATGGGACAAACACCAAATTGAGACTGCATGCAGAATTCTGCAAAGATAATCACGTACAATGTAAAACACCAAATAATGCATGCAGAGCAGAATTAGGCCGATACCCGCTAATTATCAAAATCCAGAAAAGAGCAGTTGAATTCTACAACCACCTAAAAGGAAGCGATTCCCAAACCTTCCATAACAAAGCCATCACCTACAGAGAGATTAACCTAGAGAAGATTCCTCTAAGCAAGCTGTTCCTGGGGCTCTGTTCACAAACAGACCCCATAGAGCCCCAGAACAGCAACACAATTAGACCCAACCAAATCATGAGAAAACAAAAAGATAATTACTTGACATTTTGGAAAGAATTAACAAAACAACTGAGCAAACTAGAATGCTATTTGGCTCTAAACAGAGAGTACACAGTGGCAGAATACCTGACCACTGTGACAGACCCAAAATTACGAAAATCCTTGATTATGTACAGACTCAGTGAGCATAGCCTTGCTATTGAGAAAGGCCGCCGTAGGCAGACCTGGCTCTCAAGAGAAGACAGGCTATGTGCACCCTGCCCACAAAATGAGGTGGAAACTGAGCTGCACTTCCTAACCTCCTGCCAAATGTATGACCATATTAGAGACACATATTTCCCTCAGATTACAGCGATCCACAAAGAATTCGAAAACAAACCCAATTTTGATAAACTCCCTTATCTACTGGGTGAAATACCACAGTGTGCCATCACAGCAGCAATATTTGTGACCTGTTGCCACAAGAAAAGGGCAACCAGTGAAGAACAAACACCATTGTAAATTTAACCCATATTTATGTTTATTTATTTTCCCATTTGTACTTGAACTATTTGCACATTGTTACAACACTGTATATATACACAATATGACATTTGAAATGTCTTTATTCTTTTGAAACTTCTGAGTGTACTTCATTCCTTCCCTCTCCCTCTTTCTCCAGGCGTATCTCTAACTCCCTCCCTCTACCCTCTCTCTCCCCCGCTCTCCCCCTCTGTCTCTCTCCCCCTCTCTCCTCTTCCTTCCCTCCCCCCTCTCCCCCTCCCTCCCTCTTTCTCCAGGCGTATCTCTAACTCGTGGTTGAGTACTGGTTGGTTCACTATGACCATAGCTCTGGAGCTGTGTGACCGGATCAATGTCTATGGCATGGTGGCTCCAGACCACTGCAGGTGAGATCTGATCTCTATCTTATTGTCCCTCTCTCTCTCTCAAATAATCTCTCTCAAATAATCTCTCCTGTGTTCCTGTCCCACTCCTAGAGAGCCCCAGCCCCCGTCCTCCCCCTCCCCCTACCACTACTACGAGCCCCTCGGTCCAGAGGAGTGTGCCATGTACATCAGCCATGAGCGAGGCCGCAGGGGCAGCCATCACCGCTTCATCACAGAGAAGAGGGTCTTCACCAGCTGGGCTCGGACCTTCAACATCCACTTCTACCAGCCTGACTGGGAGCCCCCGCCGCTGACCCCACCAACCGCTGCCCCCCGCTAACCGCTGCCTCCCGCTAACCGCTGCCTCCCGCTAACCGCTGCTAACCGCTGATCCCCGCTAACCGCTGCCCCCCGCTAACCGCTGCCCCCCGCTAACCGCTGCCTCCCGCTGATCCCCGCTAACCGCTGCCCCCGCTAACCGCTGCCTCCCGCTGATCCCCGCTAACCGCTGACCCCCGCTAACCGCTGCCTCCCGCTGATCCCCGCTAACCGCTGCCCCCCGCTAACCGCTGCCTCCCACTGATCCCCGCTAACCGCTGCCTCCCACTGATCCCCGCTAACCGCTGCCTCCCACTGATCCCCGCTAACCGCTGCCTCCCACTGATCCCCGCTAACCGCTGCCTCCCACTGATCCCCGCTAACCGCTGACCCCGCTAACCGCTGCCTCCCACTGATCCCCGCTACCTGCTGCCTCCTGCTGATCCCCGCTAACCGCTGCCTCCCGCTGATCCCCACCAACCGCTGCCCCCCGCTGATCCCCGCTAACCGCTGCCTCCCGCTGATCCCTGCTAACCGCTGCCCCCCGCTAACCGCTGCCTCCCGCTGATCCCCGCTAACCGCTGCCTCCCACTGATCCCCGCTAACCGCTGCCTCCCACTGATCCCCGCTAACCGCTGCCTCCCACTGATCCCCGCTAACCGCTGCCTCCCACTGATCCCCGCTAACCGCTGCCTCCCGCTGATCCCCGCTAACCGCTGCCTCCCACTGATCCCCGCTAACCGCTGCCTCCCGCTGATCCCCGCTAACCGCTGCCTCCCGCTAACCGCTGCCTCCCACTGATCCCCGCTAACCGCTGCCTCCCGCTGATCCCCGCTAACCGCTGCCTCCCACTGATCCCCGCTAACCGCTGCCTCCCACTGATCCCCGCTAACCGCTGCCTCCCGCTGATCCCCGCTAACCGCTGCCTCCCGCTGATCCCCGCTAACCGCTGCCTCCCGCTGCCCCCCGCTAACCGCTGACCCCCACTGATCCCCGCTAACCGCTGACCCCCACTAACTGCTGACCCCCGCTAACTGCTGACCCCCACTAACCGCACGCAGGGTGAGAGGGAGAAAGTCTTGGTGGCACCCCTACGTGGTCAGTGTCAGAATACGTGACTGGTGACCGGGAGAGGGACTGGGATGGTGATCGCTGAGCATCTGTGGAAGAGAAGCAGCTCAGATGGACTGAGGACTGGGCTGGAGCTGGATGGACCACATGGGATGGTCCAAAGCCTTCTGACCACAACTGGTCAGATACTGGTCCAACTGATACTGGTCCAACTGGTACTGGTCCAACTGGTACTGGTCCAACTGGTACTGGTCCAACTGGTATTGGTCAACACAGTACAGAGTCCTTCAGGGAGGATCCACCGTCCTCCTCCAGTTATCTGTCATGGACAACTGGAAGGACCAAATACAGTTGGATGGTCCATAGGCTACTGACCGCTATTAGATGGACCGCACTGGATGGATCTACAGTCCTTCTCCAGCTATCTGTCATGGACTACTGGAAGGACCAAATACAGCTGGATGGTCCATAGGCTACTGACCGCTATTAGATGGACCGCGCTGGATGGAACTACAGTCCTTCTCCAGCTATCTGTCATGGACTACTGGAAGGACCAAATACAGCTGGATGGTCCATAGGCTACTGACCGCTATTAGATGGACCGCGCTGGATGGAACTACAGTCCTTCTCCAGCTACATGAAGTACAGTCGTGGTCAAAAGTTTTGAGAATGACACAAGTATTGGTCTTCACAAAGTTCGCTGCTTCAGTGTTATGAGATATTTTTGTCAGATGTTACTATGGTATACTGAAGTATAATTACAATAATAATAATAATATAATAATATGCCATTTAGCAGACGCTTTTATCCAAAGCGACTTACAGTCATGCGTGCATAAATTTTTGTGTATGGGTGGTCCCGGGGATCGAACCCACTACCTTGGCGTTACAAGCGCCGTGCTCTACCAGCTGAGCTACAGAGGACCACTACAAGCATTCCATAAGTGTCAAAGGCTTTTATTGACAATTACATTAAGTTTATGCAAAGAGTCAATATTTGCGGTGTTGACCCTTCTTTTTCAAGACCTCTGCAATCCGCCCTGGCATGCTGTCAATTAACTTCTGGGCCACATCCTGACTGATGGCAGCCCATTCTTGCATAATCAATGCTTGGAGTTTGTCAGAATTTTTGGGTTTTTGTTTGTCCACCCGCCTCTTGAGGATCGACCACAAGTTCTCAATGGGATTAAGGTCTGGGGAGCGTCCTGGCCATGGACCCAAAATGTCTATGTTTTGTTCCCCGAGCCACTTAGTTATCACTTTTGCCTTATGGCAAGGTGCTCCATCATGCTGGAAAAGGCATTGGTCGTCACCAAACTGTTCTTAGATGGTTGGGAGAAGTTTCTCTCTGAGGATGTGTTGGTACCATTCTTTATTCATGGCTGTGTTCTTAGTCAAAATTGTGAGTGAGCCCACTCCCTTGGCTGAGAAGCAACCCCACACATGAATGGTCTCAGGATGCTTTACTGTTGGCATGACACAGGACTGATGGTAGCACTCACCTTGTCTTCTCTGGACAAGGTGTTTTCCGGATGCCCCAAACAATCGGAAAGGGGATTCATCAGAGAAAATGACTTTACCCCAGTCCTCAGCAGTCCAATCCCTGTACCTTTTGCAGAATATCAGTCTGTCCCTGATGTTTTTCCTGGAGAGAAGTGGCTTCTTTGCTGCCCTTCTTGACACCAGGCCATCCTCCAAAAGTCTTCGCCTCACTGTGCGTGCAGATGCACTCACACCTGCCTGCTGCCATTCCTGAGCAAGCTCTGCACTGGTGGTGCCCCGATCCAGCAGCTGAATCAACTTTAGGAGACGGTCCTGGCGCTTGCTGGACTTTCTTGGGCGCCCGGAAGCCTTCTTCACAACAATTGAACCTCTCTCCTTTAAGTTCTTGATGGTCCGATAACTGGTTGATTTAGGTGCAATCTTACTAGCAGCAATATCCTTGCCTGTGAAGCCCTTTTTGTGTAAAGCAATGATGATGGCACGTGTTTCCTTGCAGGTAACCATGGTTAACAGAGGAAGAACAATGATTTCAAGCACCACCCTCCTTTTAAAGCTTCCAGTCTGTTATTCTAACTCAATCAGCATGACAGAGTGATCTCCAGCCTTGTCCTCGTCAACACTCTCACCTGTGTTAACGAGAGAATCACTGACATGATGGCAGCTGGTCATTTTGTGGCAGGGCTGAAATGCAGTGGAAATATTTTGGGGGGATTAAGTTCATTTTCATGGCAAAGAGGGACTTTGCAATTAATTGCAATTCATCTGATCACTCTTCATGATATTCTGGAGTATATGCAAATTGCCATCATCAAAACTGAGGCAGCAGACTTTGTGAAAATTTGTATTTGTGTCATTCTCAAAACTTTTGACCACGATTGTAGACCATGATCAAACAGTGGAAGGGCTCAGAGATGGAACAATACATTCCTGCGGCACGATTCTGTCAACCTTCAGGTTAGACTGTATGTTTAATCTAGTCTGAAACCAAGCAAACATCAGTGTGTTTTTTTATTTTTATTTTGTTTTTTATTTCACCTTTATTTAACCAGGTAAGCCAGTTGAGAACAAGTTCTCATTTACAACTGCGACCTGGCCAAGATAAAGCAAAGCAGTGCGATAAAAACAACAACACAGAGTTACATATGGGGTAAAACAAAACAAAGTAAAAAATACAACAGAAAAAATATATATATACAGTGTGTGCAAATGTAGCAAGTTATGGAGGTAAGGCAATAAATAGGCTATAGTGCAAAATAATTACAATTAGTATTAACACTGGAATGAGTATGTTCCACCTCAGTCTGAAGTTTGGACTCTGGGTGGCTCTACACTGAGTACACCAAACATTAGGAACACCTTCCTAATATTGAGTTGCACCCCCTTTTGCCCTCAGAACAGCCTCAATTCGTCAGGGCATGGACTCTACAAGTTTTCGAAAGCGTTCCACAGGGATGCTGGCCCATGTTGACTCCAATGCTTCCCACAGTTGTGTCAAATTGGCTGGA
Organism: Coregonus clupeaformis; assembly: GCF_020615455.1. Lineage (NCBI taxonomy): Eukaryota > Metazoa > Chordata > Actinopteri > Salmoniformes > Salmonidae > Coregonus > Coregonus clupeaformis. The sequence continues at coordinate 43,930,116 of NC_059212.1, read as the reverse complement.
TGTTCTTTGGGTGGTGGACCATTCTTGATACACACGGGAAACTGTTGAGTGTGAAAAATCCAGCATCATTGCAGTTCTTGACACAAACCGGTGCGCCTGGCACCTACTACCATACCCCGTTTTACTCAGTGTATAACAAAGGTAACAGCATTGGACATTAACACTACTATAATTACTGTTACATTAACACTACTGTAATTCTGTAACTACTGTAATTACTGTTACATTAACAGTACTGTAAATCTGTAACTACGGTAATTACTGTTACATTAACACTACTGTAACACCACTGTATTCCCTGTGATCTCTGAACTATGTTGGCACCACAATGTTTACCCTGGTGTGAGATTACTTGTTAAATTCTGATCACTTGATTTAATTAAATCTGATTAAATGTAATTTGTTACTTGAGTGAACAGCGTATTATTGTTCTATGTTTTTGTCTCTGAGTTTGGTGTGCCCCCAGGGGGCCCCAGGGCCGAGTTTGGGAACCCTGGTCTTGTGATACTAGATGGCACCATGTTGCTTTTAGTGCACTACTTTAGGACAATGGACCTTAGTCAACAGTAGTTCACTAAATAGGACCCTGGTCAACAGTAGTGCACTAAATAGGACCCTGGTCAACAGTAGTGCACTAAATAGGACCTTAGTCAACAGTAGTGCACTAAATAGGACCTTAGTCAACAGTAGTGCACTAAATAGGACCTTAGTCAACAGTAGTGCACTAAATAGGACCTTAGTCAACAGTAGTGCACTAAATAGGTAATAGGGTGGCATTTGGGACGAAGAGGAGGTTTGTCCTCAGAGCGCTGCGTTGGAGTTCGGATTATTCTCCAGGTCTGTCAGAGCCAGAGACATATGATTTAACCTCCTTCACTCTGACACACACACTGACACACACACTGACACTGACACACACACACACACACACACACACACACACACACACACACACACCCCCCTTCACTCTGACTGCCTGTCTGTCAGTTAGATGGCCATCCACACGCGTTATGCCTGTCAAACTCTCTCCTCTCTAGGCTTCTCTCAGAGCTAGGAGAATGACAGGTGTCATCGGCAGAGATGGTTTCCACACGGTGTGTGTGTGTGCGTGATGATGTGTGAGTGTTTGGATGAAAGCCTCTACATTCTGCAGCATCTACACAAGGATTTATTAATGGACCTGTTACTCTACTGACACATCTCACACATTGAGTGTTTGTGTTTGTGTGTGTCAAACACAAACACTCAAACAAACACACACACACACACACACACTCAAACAAACACAAACATACACAGCCATTTACAGCAGCTAAATCTATTCACAGCTTCAGTTCAGATGAACAGAACGACAGAATGATGTTGTAGGAGATCAGTGACATCTGAAAAGGTTCATTACATGTTTTGTCTGGGATTGATTATAAGCATGTGATCTCTGTGGACTGGCTCCCCAACCCTTTCCCCCCTCTCTCTGAATGATCCAATCAGGGGAGAGGGGAAGCAGAGAAGGGTAGATTGGGTATGATTGATCCTGGTACTATAAGTGTATTGATCCTAGAGTTAGTTATTGGTCTCTGGAATGTGAGGTGTCTTCTCAGGGTCAGACATGTTTCATATCACCGCTTCTCCTCTGAGGAAAACTAAAAACTAAAATATCAACACATAGTACATCATTATTATTATTATTATTATTATTACATCAAGCTGATCTGTCATTACCACATAACCAGTGATGCACTGCAGTGGCGCTGGTTCTAATCTCCGAGCCGACTAGGTGAACAATCTGTCGATGTGCCCTTAAGCAAGGCACTTAACCCTAATTGCTCCTGTAAGTCGCTCTGGATAACAGCGTCTGCTAAATGACTAAAATGTAAAATGTAAAAATAGGTGGTTAAACCCTGATGTAAGGCTCCTGATATTTTCTTTGCATTTTCCTGTGATAGGTGGCTAAACTCGGTATCGCATGGAAACTATTTTTCTGCAGGCTACTAACAACAGCAGCTGCAGAGTCTTTGTCCATCTGAGTAAATGAAGCGGTACAGTCGTGTATTTACATTTACATTTTGTTTGTGAGAAAATGTGAATGTGATCAAATTCGGTTTATATTCAAACTTGGGCTGACTAGACTTTTTCAATCCCAAAATGATTCACTGGAATTAATCAATAAACTCAATAGCTGATAATTTTTAATTAGGCCCACATTGATGCAAACCTGCATTAAGCAAGCTCAGCCCTGTGAGTTTTATTGTCCAATCATTGTTGTGTATAGGAAACCCCCCTTCTTTAAAATGCCTTCAGAAAAGCTGAAATGTCTTGAGTCAATAAGTATTCAACCCCTTTGTTATGGCAAGCCTAAACAAGTTCAGGAATAAAAATCGTGCTTAACAAGTCACATAATATGCATGGACTCACTCTGTGTGCAATAATAGTGTTTAACATGATTTTATGACTACCTTATATCTGTACCCCACACATACAATTATCTGTAAGGTCCCTCAGTCGAGCAGTGAATTTCAATACACAAATTCAACCACAAAGACCAGGGAGGTTTTCCAATGCCTCGCAAAGAAGGGCACCTATTGGTAGATACAGGGTTTAATGTCTGTGATAGGAGAAAACTGAGGATGGATCAACAACATTGTAGTTACTCCAAAATACTACCCTAAAAGACAGAGTAAAAAGAAGGAAGCCTGTACAGAATACAAATATTCCAAAACATGCATCCTGTTTGCAACAAGGCACTAAAGTAAAACTGCAAAAAAAATTGGCAAAGAAATTAACTTTTTGTCCTGAATACTGTTGTATCTTCTTCTCTAAGAAATACTAAGTTGTCACGTGGCCAATATGCCATATCCCCCCCTGTCAAGATATGCCTTTTCCCTTAAAAGATAAAACAATAACAATTACAATAACAATTCTCTATAAATCCTGGTTAAACTTCTTTGCATAGTGAACACTGCATTTCAATAACACATTTCTACTTCCTCAATCAGCCTCTGAGGTGCTTTTGCTTCCCTACCTGACCATCTCATTTCAACAGGCTGCCCAGGAGGGTCTGACACAGGAGTGTCTGGGCTTGTCGTTGTCTGACCTGTAATGCCTGACCTCTCTCGCCTGTCTGTTTGCTCACACTCAGGTACAGTGGGGAAAAAAAGTATTTAGTCAACCACCAATTGTGCAAGTTCTCCCACTTAAAAAGATGAGGCCTGTAATTTTCATCATAGGTACACGTCAACTATGACAGACAAAATGAAAAAAAAAAAAAATCCAGAAAATCACATTGTAGGATTTTTTATGAATTTATTTGCAAATTATGGTGGAAAATAAGTATTTGGTCAATAACAAAAGTTTCTCAATACTTTGTTATATACCCTTTGTTGGCAATGACACAGGTCAAACGTTTTCTGTAAGTCTTCACAAGGTTTTCACACACTGTTGCTGGTATTTTGGCCCATTCCTCCATGCAGATCTCCTCTAGAGCAGTGATGTTTTGGGGCTGTCGCTGGGAACACGGACTTTCAACTCCCTCCAAAGATTTTCTATGGGGTTGAGATCTGGAGACTGGCTAGGCCACTCCAGGACCTTGAAATACTTCTTACGAAGCCACTCCTTCGTTGCCCGGGCGGTGTGTTTGGGATCATTGTCATGCTGAAAGACCCAGCCATGTTTCATCTTCAATGCCCTTGCTGATGGAAGGAGGTTTTCACTCAAAATCTCACGATACATGGCCCCATTCATTCTTTCCTTTACACGGATCAGTCGTCCTGGTCCCTTTGCAGAAAAACAGCCCCAAAGCATGATGTTTCCACCCCCCATGCTTCACAGTAGGTATGGTGTTCTTTGGATGCAACTCAGCATTCTTTGTCCTCCAAACACGACGAGTTGAGTTTTTGCCAAAAAGTTCTATTTTGGTTTCATCTGACCATATGACATTCTCCCAATCCTCTTCTGGATCATCCAAATGCACTCTAGCAAACTTCAGACGGGCCTGGACATGTACTGGCTTAAGCAGGGGGACACGTCTGGCACTGCAGGATTTGAGTCCCTGGCGGCGTAGTGTGTTACTGATGGTAGGCTTTGTTACTTTGGTCCCAGCTCTCTGCAGGTCATTCACTAGGTCCCCCCGTGTGGTTCTGGGATTTTTGCTCACCGTTCTTTTGATCATTTTGACCCCACGGGGTGAGATCTTGCGTGGAGCCCCAGATCGAGGGAGATTATCAGTGGTCTTGTATGTCTTCCATTTCCTAATAATTGCTCCCACAGTTGATTTCTTCAAACCAAGCTGCTTACCTATTGCAGATTCAGTCTTCCCAGCCTGGTGCAGGTCTACAATTTTGTTTCTGGTGTCCTTTGACAGCTCTTTGGTCTTGGCCATAGTGGAGTTTGGAGTGTGACTGTTTGAGGTTGTGGACAGGTGTCTTTTATACTGATAACAAGTTCAAACAGGTGCCATTAATACAGGTAACGAGTGGAGGACAGAGGAGCCTCTTAAAGAAGAAGTTACAGGTCTGTGAGAGCCAGAAATCTTGCTTGTTTGTAGGTGACCAAATACTTATTTTCCACCATAATTTGCAAATAAATAAATTAAAATGTGATTTTCTGGATTTTTTTCCCTAAATTTGTCTGTCATAGTTGACGTGTACCTATGATGAAAATTACAGGCCTCTCTCATCTTTTTAAGTGGGAGAACTTGCACAACTGGTGGCTGACTAAATACTTTTCCCCACTGTAACTCTCCTTCGGATTGATACATGTAACAAGTGTCTCCTATTTCTCCAGTATGTAACAGTATGATCTCTTATAATAATAATAATAGTGCTCTACCAGCTGAGCTACAGAGGACTACCTCTTCTCTGCCCTTAAGAGAAAAGAGATTCCTACTTTGCCCCATGGTCTCAATACCGCTTTTTCCTCAAGCCACATTGGCTCTTTGCTCTGTTTTGACCTGTATTTCTGGCATGTTTCACAGGCTCTGACAGTCTGCTCTATATCAGCATTCATCTTGGGCCAGAATAACACTGCTTTTGCATGTCGTTTGGACTTTTCCATCCTTAGATGGCCCTCATTTATTTTGATCAGCATGTTTTTCTGTAACACACTTGGTATCACAATTCTTGAACCCAAGTGCAGATAGCTCATCCCTGTATTGACCAATAAGGGTATGGTATAGCTTGTACAGACCATCCGTATGTTATGGCTTGAATCACCTTTTGCAAACGCTCATCTTCTGCAGTAGCACGTGAAATAACTGTCCACATTTCATCCGAGACTGGGCAACTCTTTCCGATAAGGTTTACCTGTAAGGGCTCGTCCTGCTCGTATATCTGGCTTGGTTCTGAGCTGTCAAAAGCTCTGGACAATGTGTCTCCCACTAACAATTCTTTCCCTGGCCTGGTCAAAGAGTTGCAAGTCATATTTCTGAAGGTTTAGAAAACAGTCTCTGTTCCCTTGGCGGTGTGTGTGTTAGACCCTTCTTTACAATAGTAACCAAAGGTTTATGATCTGTTTCGGCCCTCACTGTTTTCCCAAAGCTAAACACATGGAATTTCCCACATGAATATGACAGTGCCAGTGCTTCTTTCTCTATCTGAGCATAGTTACACTCAGAAGTTCGTCTCCCGAGTGGCGCAGTGGTCTAAGGCACTGCATCGCAGTGTTAGCTGTGCCACTAGAGATCCTGGTTCGAATCCAGGCTCTGTCGTAGCCGGCCGCGACCGGGAGACCCATGGGGCGGCGCACAATTTGTCCAGGGTAGGGGAGGGAATGGCTGGCAGGGATGTAGCTCAGTTGATAGACCATGGCGTTTGCAACGCCAGGGTTGTGGGTTTGATTCCCATGGGGGGCCAGTATGAAAAAAATAATGTATGCACTCACTAACTGTAAGTCGCTCTGGATAAGAGCGTCTACTAAAATGTAATGTAAGTTGTCCGAGTCCTGGAGGCATATGCGACTGTGCGCCACCTAGTGTCATACTGCTGTAACACTGCCCCTAAACCTGCTTTAGAGGCATCTGCTGAGAATTTAGGTTTCATCATAGAACCTCAGGACTGGAACATGCATGATTAATGCCTTGAGCTCCTCAAACTCTTTCTGCTGATTACTGTTTCCAACACCACTCTAGTTTTACACAGTAGACTTCTCATCTGACTCGTGTGAGTTGCCAGATTAGATTTGCCCACATAGTGAACCATCCCTAAGAACCTTTGTACGTCCTCTTGATCGGTAGGCGGTGGCGTGTTCTTGATGGCTGTCATTTTGCTCTGGTCTATCTGAACACCTTCACATGTTAATTTTTTTTCACCCAAGAAGGTCATCTCTTGTCTTTCTGAATTCACATTTGTCTGCGTTTTAGCATTAGACCATTAGCTCTGACTAGATCAAGTGCTGCTTTCTCAACCTTGTGCTGAGCTCTTCAACAGTCTGACCCCATATTAACACATCATCAATGGGGTGCCTGACACACTCTCAGATATCTGTTGGACTGAAAGACTTCTGGTGCTGAAGTGAGACCAAACGGGAGCCTTTTGAATGACTACCTACCAAAAGGAGCACTGAAAGTACCAAGCCGTGTACTCTACTTGTCTAGACTGATCTACCAAAAACCCAGAGGAGGCGTCTAGCTTTGAGAGGTATTTAGCCCCTGCTATGTCCCTGAATATCTCCCCTCTGGTAGGCAGCTGAAAGGGTTCCCTTTTTACATGCTTGTTTAGCTCTTTTGGATCCATACACAGTCTGAGCGAGCCGTCTTCCTTCTCAACTACTACTAGTGAGAGTGGACCCATTCAGTAGGCTCTTCTACTTTTGTCTAGGATGCCTAAGGGCTCTAGCCTCAGCAGCTCTGCTTTTAGCTAGTGTCTTGGTGATAACGGGACCGTTCTAGGTGCTTGGATCACTGATCTGTTTGGCTGCTCTAACTCCAGTTTGTGCTGCACCTTGAGTTTTCCTATTCCCTGAAAAACATCAGCATATGCATCCTAACCATTCACCGTATGAACCCGTTTCACTAGACCCAGTAAGTTACGCGACTTTAACCCAATGGTGGGTGTTTTTTCTCTCCATTTACTATGACAAACGTGCACCTTGTGAGATTTATCATCTACCTTCTTGTCTAAGAAAATACTAAAGAAAAACAACTGTTCTTTGAAACATAAGTCCTTCTTTATTCAAGTTAACCGGAGCCATACATGTATCACACATTGAGCCGGAGATCTCCCGCTCTCCCACTCCTCTGCGCGGGCTGCGCGGCCGTTAAGTCGTCACGTGTGACGTGGAAAATCTAATCAAAAAGGAAGAGAGAGACTGTAGATTCTCCAAACTACTTTATTATAAGATTTGCAAATCTGGAGCGGTTAACAATCCACTCAACAGTGCAGAGTTAAGAGCCCAACAAACAAGAGTTGGGTCTCAGCTTTTATAACCGTTGTCTACGGGGCAGTTTAGCAGATGTGTGAGAGCCTTGGTGGGAACATGGCGTACAAACCAGTGATAACGCCAGATTTGTAACTCCTTTCTGTTGATAGAATTGTCGCTGCTGCTCAAGCCAGCCTCTGTCCTCTTCATATCTCCACACGGCTGTGCCCTTGAAAGATACGAAAAGAACAGGATGGACTCAGAAACGGGTCACTCTCAGACGGCCCTTTGTCTTTGGCCGCGTGACTTAAGTTACTCAGAAACAAGAGAGGAGAAACACTGGCTTCTTCTTACGTGAGAGAAACAGACAATGGAAGGCTTAAGGCTCACACAGCGCATAACAACGTTTGAAATTGTTCCACCATATTCCTCTCTTTTGAGACTAATCAGATACTAATCTCAACCTAATGCAAAATTACAAGTAAGCATGTAAGTAATAATTCATAATGTAAACCAATTATGTCATAATCTAAGCAAAACTTCACACAAGCAATTACATTAAGCATTTGGGGGGGCTTTCTTCCACTAGTACATTATCTTTGTAAATGGCTTGTGTTGTGCCACTGAGTTTTTTTAACCTTCACATGGTGCAAAACATTCTTAAGGGAATCATTAAACAGTTATACAGAAGTACACTCTTCATCTATACAAAGAGGACAATCATCACGTTGACACTGTCCACACTGCCATGGTTCATCACGTTGACACTGTCCACACTGCCATGGTTCAGCATCAACCTCCTGCTTCTTCTAGCAATGGGTTCGGCTATTGTTTGCTGGACTCCCGTCCTGAGCCTGCCATTGGCTCCAGCTGGAGTGGCTGTTATTTAAGTCCCGCCTTGGGACTATCCTGGCTGTTGCATTGTGGCCATTTCGCCCAGGGCCCATACAACAGCTGCAATGGGAAGACTGACCACGAAAGCAACAAACATTTACATTTTTTAAAAACATTTTAGTCATTTTAGCAGACGCTCTTATCCAGAGCGACTTACAGTTAGTGAGTGCATACATTTATTTTTCATACTGGCCCCCAGTGGGAATCGAACCCACAACCCTGCCGTTGCAAACACCATGCTCTACCAACTGAGCTACACGGGACCGAACATGATGCGTAGAGTCCGGTCCTGGTCCTCCCATGGCCACTGGGGTAACCTATGACGATTCATCGGCTGGCACATCTTCGTCTGGTTTGTGGGGCACCTTCCTGCAGTGGCTGGCGTGAACCCACGTCGACCTCTCTGCAACCTTCACCGCTGTCTGGGTCGTCAGGAGCACCTGGAATGGACCAGTCCAGCGCTGTAACCTTCACCGCTGTCTGGGTCGTCAGGAGCACCTGGAATGGACCAGTCCAGCGCTGTTGGTGCCAAGTCTTTCTGCGGAGGTCCCTGATGACCCCCCAACCACCTGGTTGAAGTTTCTGGAGTGGTCCTCCCTTCGGTTCCGGTAAAGCCGCTTTTACCCTGGGGAAATCGATTTTACCGTGGGGAAACAGACTTCAGAGCATTGTTAAGTGCAGCACAGGGCATAGTAACTTACCATTCCAGCATTGTACTAAACAGGTATTCGACCTGTCCTTAAGAAAAATGTGTTAAACAGTTCATCAATAGGCAATCATTCATTCACATTCATTCTGTTATTGTGTGCGTCCGTACATTAATTCATGGGGCAAGGACTAGGGAGTTTTTAGAATAAAAAATAAACGAAATAGAGCTAAGGCAAAATCCCAGAGGAAAACCCTGGTTCCGTCTGCTTTCCAACAGACACTTGGAGACAAACTCACCTTCCAGCAGGACAATCACCTAAAACACAAGGCCCGATCCACACTGGAGTTGCTTACCAAGACGACAGGGAATGTTCCCGAGTGTCCGAGTTACAGTTTTGACTTAAATCTACTTGAAAATCTATGGCAAGACCTGAAAATGGCTGTCTAGCAATGATCAACAACCAATTTGACAGTTTGAAGAACGTTGAAAATAATAAAATGGGCAAATGTTGCACAATCCAGGTGTGGAAAGCTCTCAGAGACTTAACCAGAAAGACTCACAGCTGTAATCGCTGCCAAAGGTGATTAACATGTATTGACTCAGGGGTGTGAATACTTACGTAAATTAGATATTTCTGTATTTCATTTTCATTTTCAATAAATGTACAAAAGAGGCTAAAAACATATTTTAACTTTGTGATTATGGGGTATTGTGTTGGGAAAAAAAGAATCTGTCTGTAACAACAAAATGTGGAATAAATCAAGGGGTATGAATACTTTCTGAAGGTGATTCATATGAACAAGTACAAGGCTGCTGCAGTTTCATCCTCCCCAAGGCCAGGAGTTTAAAAAAAACATGTGACCTGATTAGAAAAACTCTGGTCCAATCATAGCCCGTATTAAACCTTTTCACAACAGATTAATCACGTCATACCGTATAAGGTCTGGAGTTTTACTTGGTTAGGTTACCAGATCAGGAAAAACTATGGGACCCAGATTTCTTTCCACCACACCTCTCTGGGACCTCTGGTGTGTGAGAGAAGAGAAATTACTATTATTAAGATTTTTTTATTAGGCCCAGCTCACAAGGCCCCTTGATGATGTGAGGCCAGAGGCTATCGCCTTTTCTATTGGTCCACTGTGTCAATGAGAGAAGTAAAGAACACAAACAATTAGCTTAGTGGTTAAGAACGTTGTGCCAGTAACCGAAAGGTCGCTGGTTCTAATCCCCGAGCCGACTAGGTAAAAAATCTGTCGATGTGCCCTTGAGCAAGGCACTTAACCCTAATTGCTCCTGTAAGTCGCTCTGGATAAGAGCGTCTGCTAAATGACAAAAAAAAATAAAAATAAAAATAAAATAAAAAAAGTCCCTTGATGTTGATTGGCTGTATGATATAAAACATCATTTCCATATCAGCTTCCTACCAGGCACTTTACAGTTTACTTCCAGTCAGATCTGTCTTAATATACGTCCCAAATGGCTCCCCATTCCCTAATGCACTGCTTTTGACCAGCACCCTAGGAATAGTGCACTATAATGGGAATAGGGTGCCATTTGAGTCGCAGGTCACAGCCATAACATCCAATGCCCTTTGAGCAAAACAATTAAATACATTAAAAAGAAAGAAAAAAAAAAAGAAATGAAAGAAATCTTCAACACTTCTCAGATCCCAAAAACCTCCATCTTTAATCAAGACATCAACAAAAGCATATCCATTTAAAGAAAAACATGAAACAAGGTTATTTCCTTCTCTCCCAGAAGAGAACACGAAGAATGGAATGCGAGGGAGGGAGGGGGGGAGGGAGGGGGGGAGAACGAGATGAGGAATGAGGAAATAAAGCAGTTAATAATGTATAGAAAGACGTAGTCAGTCGATGATGCAGAAACAGCCATACATCCAACTTACTACAGCCATACTTCCAACTTCATTCCCTCGTCCATCTGTCTGTCTGTGTGTGTGCATCCATTCCCCCTAACAGACAGACAGACAGACAGCATGCTGGGTGAAACGCAACGCCAACAGGAAAGAGAAAGTAGCAGAGATTCAATCTATATGCTTTTATCATCAGGCACTCCTCAATTTAGTGGAATTAAAAAAAACCTGAGATAGAGTTGCTTCCCCCCTGAGATAGAGTTGCTTACATTTATTGCAAGTCTGTTGCAGGAGGAAGGACCCCGCCTTGGAGGTGTGAAGTGACCTCTGACCTCTCATGGGACCCTTGACCCGCCAATCATCCCTCTTGACCTTGACCACCTTGGCCTTGAGCCAATAGGAAGTTTAGGCCGGGATTGATCAGAAGTCAGTTTCACTTTTCCAATTAAGTGAGTAGGCTACTCTTAGCAGAACTGGACATTTCCATCAGCCAAAGGATTCTAAACTCAACCTCCCTGGTGAAACTGAATGAGTCGATGATGAACAACCATTCATTCCACCATAAAGCTGTGATGTGTCTGAGGCAATAAAGAGTTAAACATGAGTCTGTGTCCTGTTTGTCATTGTGCCTCTAACCGGGTTCCCAGTCGCCCCTTTATCTAAACCGGCACCTGGTACACACCTGGTACACACCTGGTACACACCTGGTACACACCTGGTACACACCTGGTACACACCTGGTACACACCTGGTACACACCTGGTACTTTCCAGTCAGTTGGTGGTGCGCTATTTTTCATGTTCTTTTTATAAGCGCAACAATCCTAAATGCAACCGTGTCTTAAAAACAGTTTTAATGGCCGCGATTAAAAAGAGCTACTAATTGTATTTCTCAACTGGTAAATGAAGCACGCCTCCCATTTGCCAGTCAAGTGCAATGGTAGGCAGGCTTCAGCGCGTCACACACCGCTTTGCATTGAGCTGGACGCAGTATTCATTTTGAAAACATATACTACATTGTTTGAAACCTGAAAGTTAAGTCTAGAATCGGTTTCCTATTTCGCAACAAAGCCTCCTTCACTCATGCTGCCAAACATGCCCTCGTAAAACTGACTATCCTACCGATCCTTGACTTCGGCGATGTCATTTACAAAATTGCCTCCAACACTCTACTCAGCAAATTGGATGTAGTCTATCACAGTGCCATCCGTTTTGTCTCCGAAGCCCCATATACTACCCACCACTGTGACCTGTACGCTCTTGTTGGCTGGTCCTCACTACATATTCGTCGCCAAACCCACTGGCTCCAGGCCATCTATAAATCACTGCTAGGCAAATCCCCACTGCTAGGCAAATCCCCGCTCATTGGTCACCATAGCAACACCCACCCGTAGTCTGCGCTCCAGCGGGTATATCTCACTGGTCATCCCCAAAGCCAACACCTCCTTTGGCCGCCATTCCTTCCAGTTCTCTGCTGCCAATGACTGGAACAAATTGCAAAAATCTCTGAAGCTGGAGACTCTTATCTCCCTCACTAACTTTAAGCATCAGTTGTCAGAGCACCTTACCGATCACTGCACCTGTACACAGCCCATCTGAAATTAGCCCGCCCAACTACCTCATTCCTATATTGTTATTTATTTTGCTCATTTGTACCCCAGTATCTCTATTTGCACATCATCTCTTGCACATCTATCAGTCCAGTGTTAATACTAATTGTAATTTTTTTTGCACTATAGCCTATTTTATTGCCTTACCTCCATAACTTGCTAAATTTGCACACACTGTATATTATATGTATTTCTGTTGTATTTTTTGACTTTGTTTGTTTTGCCCCATATGTAACTCTGTATTGTTGTTTTTATCGCACTGCTTTGCTTTATCTTGGCCAGGTCGCAGTTGTAAATGAGAACTTGTTCTCAACTGGTTTACCTGGTTAAATAAAGGTGAAATAAAAAAAAATTTAAAAAAAATGTTGTACTTCATATTATGAGGCATGTCTTACCTTGCTTCAAAAGGAGCCTAGCCAAATTCCAACCATAGAAACGTGGAGGCAATTATTTTAGAAAGACTTCCATATGCCATTGGAACCAGTAGCCTATTTCTCTCGTGTTCTATTGGTTTTCAAATCAACTTTATTTTATTGTCCAGTAGCCAAAGGCACAATCCTAGTCATATTAGAAACTCATGCTAGTTGCATCTTTAGATCTCCCCTCTTTCTAACTGATATTTTAATCTCTGTCTCAAGAAACCATTTGCATGTGCAGTACGCTTTTAACAACAGAATTTTCCCACTGCATTGCATTATGGAACGAACATTCGCGCATAGCCTAGTGCGGATTGCTGCTCTTATAATGTGAATAAATAATCGTTTATCAGCATTCTAAGCTAAACGTTCTGATCAGTTGCATCAGCCTCATGTATCCGAGGCCTACTGGTTGGATGAGCCTCATGTATCCGAGGCCTACTGGTTGGATGAGCCTCATGTATCCGAGGCCTACTGGTTGGATGAGCCTCATGTATCCGAGGCCTACTGGTTGGATGAGCCTCATGTATCTGAGGCCTACTGGTTGGATGAGCCTCATGTATCTGAGGCCTACTGGTTGGATGAGCCTCATGTATCTGAGGCCTACTGGTTGGATGAGCCTCATGTATCCGAGGCCTACTGGTTGGATGAGCCTCATGTATCCGAGGCCTACTGGTTGGATGAGCCTCATGTATCTGAGGCCTACTGGTTGGATGAGCCTCATGTATCCGAGGCCTACTGGTTGGATGAGCCTCATGTATCTGAGGCCTACTGGTTGGATGAGCCTCATGTATCCGAGGCCTACTGGTTGGATGAACCTCATGTATCCGAGGCCTACTGGTTGGATGAGCCTCATGTATCCGAGGCCTACTGGTTGGCTGAATTTGGGATTTATCGTCCCACAACTGTCCCAGAGTCTGATTGGGCTGTTTCTTTCTCCACAAGCTGACCAATAGAATAGGTCAACATTTCTACTATGGGGGATAGTAGACTGACAGCTGGTGATTTGGCTGTTCGTTACTCGTCCTGTTGGCTGAGGAAAAGCAAAATGTGGACAGTTATTCTAACATCTGCGCATCGGAATTCGGTTAAGGACACATGCCGATGTTCTGTTAATATGAATTACCGTCATCTAAAAACTGTACATTTCTCAAAATGTCCGGTAAATTAAAATGCTGCCGGTGAAATGTCTGGGGACACATTTTCCTAACAGAAACCCTGGTGTGTGTGATGGAGGGCAGCAGGGTGGAGGGAGCTGATAAAGTAGAGGGGCCATCATCCGAGATATCTCTTGTTGTTAAAGCAGCTAGCTACCAGGGCTGTCTCAAATAGCACCCTATTCCTTATATAGTGCACTACTTTAGACCAGAGCCCTGTGGGGAACAGGGAGCCGTTTGGGACGCACCCCATCTCTCCTACGTGGTGTAAAGGTGAGGGAACGTGACACACAGGACAGGACACGACATTAAGACTAACTTTAAAGGATGGAGGGAGAGTGGTGTGTCGGATATTTTTGTGACAGGACATTTTTCCTGTCAGATTAGGGAGAAACGGTTTATTTGATGATGATGAGGACGTTGTATGATTTGTGATGTGTTCTACGTTTTAAACATGACCTCCTAAAATGTCCTACTCTCTGAATCCCGAGTACTCCGTCCCAAATGACTCCCTATATAGTGCACTACTTTTGACCAGAGCTCTGTGCGCCCTGGTGCCGTTTGTAGGGTGTAGGGTGTAGGGTGCCCTTTGGAACGCATTACTAGAGTTCTGAGTACCACTTAAGCCAAAAGCCTGGTGCTGAAATATGCAGAGCTGCATGCTCTCAAATAAATTAAAGTCTTATCAGCCTAGACTCAACTCCGGTGCCTTTTCATTCCCATCAACTTAATTATATACACGATGGAAGCACGGACAAAAAGACAGCGCTGACACAACATAAAGAATAAAGAATAGATACACACATTTCCATAAAAGACATTAAAATGTTCTCCTGAGAAGGACCGTTGCTTTCAAGTATTTTAAATCTCAATTTCCTTTTCGTTTTTTCACTCTTTAATCTAATTCTAAAAACCATGCAACAATAAAATACAAAATAAACATGGGATTGTTGCTTCCAGTATTTGTTGCTTCCATCCTTTTATCTTTAGTTGCTGTTTAACTCTAAACCCATTCACCAGTCAGACCCCATACAATACATCCAGAACAATAAACACCACCAGTAGCCAGTAGTCAGAGAGCTGTTAATGTCCAGAAAGGCACAACATCTTGCGTCTTTGGGCAGGTCAGTGCCGTGTCGCCACATTCTCTCCAACACAGAATAATAATAAACATAAACAATGATGTTAAAAGGCGCAAATCAGCAAATTCAAACAATAACAAAATTGATGTACCAATCACAGATTGCCCCTTTAATAACGTTAATAACCATAGAAATAGAATGACTAGAAAGGCCATTTCCATTCAATTCAATGTCATTCTTTCCCTATGTTAATAATGTCTGGGAGTCTTCTAGAAAATCCAGAGAAAGATTGTGATCTTGCCAAGACCGTGTCCCAATTGTCTGTCCTTTCTCCTGAAGTGTGCAGTCATGCACTCCTCCCCATGCATTTAAAATAATTGGATGGGTGAAAGCCTGCACTTTAGAGATTCCACCATAAGTCCTATACCAGTCCTTCTCTTTTAAATCTAGGAAGCGAAGCGAACTAGTGCAAACTGCACAAGAGCTGAACTGGGTAAGAGGTCAAAGGTTAGGTTAAAAGGTCAGGGGTTAGAAGATGTGTTTAAGGTGCTTGACGCCATACGTCTTGAAGAAGACCAGGAGGATGAGAGTCCACAGACCCAGGATGAAACCATCCGGAGGGTGCCAGTCCCTCTGCTTTGGTTTCTACAGGAGAAGAGGAACAGAACAGACATCTTGGTACAAACGCAGAAATACATCAAATGTGATGTCATCCAATATAGAAAACACAGGCAAAAAACACATTCTTCCTAAATGTACGGCCATCATCAGCAAGTAGTTAACATACCACTATTGGAATACCACTTGGCATACAAGTTAAAGAAGCGTAATTAAATAGGGTACACCCATCTAGTACCGGGTCGGACCCCTCTTTGCCTTCAGAACAGCCTGATTTCTTTGGGGCATGGAAATGTTGCTCGGTTGGTATCAAGGGACCTAACGTGTGCCAGGAAAACATTCCCCACACCATTACACCACCGCCGCCACCACCACCAGCCTGTACCGTTGACACCAGGCAGGATGGGGCCGTGGACACATCGACAAATCCTGACTCTGCCATCAGCATGACGCAACAGGAACCCGGGATTCGTTCTTTACAGTGTTCAATAGTGATAGCCGGGAATGAATATTTCCAAGACAAAACAGGTAGACAATAGAGTTACTTCTCAAACTAAATAAAAAGGCTTACCCCGTAGCTTCCATAGCCCTTACAGGTCGGGGGTGTAGCTGGCTCAAGCAGCCCCCCCACTCCATCACCAAACCCAATCTACCCAGAAACCCCAGAACAGGCGCTTATATCCTCTAGTCCCCCTCTCTGAGACATGCAATGACAAGTAACCCCAT
The DNA here is from genome assembly GCF_020615455.1 of Coregonus clupeaformis. NCBI lineage: Eukaryota > Metazoa > Chordata > Actinopteri > Salmoniformes > Salmonidae > Coregonus > Coregonus clupeaformis. Next base: position 43,913,742 of record NC_059212.1, on the reverse strand, counting down.
AACTGGTCTACACATTTAACTGGCTTCCTCATAATCACCCCGACATGCAATGACAAGTAACCACATAACTGGTCTACACATTTAACTGGTTTCCTCATAATCACCCCGACATGCAATGACAAGTAACCACATAACTGGTCTACACATTTAACTGGCTTCCTCATAATCACCCCGCCACCTACATTTAGTCTAGTCTAAAACGGACGTGACCACTTCCCGCTACACTTTCAATTGGGCAACACGTTAAACAACATTAAATCATGAATTCTTACATGAACGGAACCGGTGAAAGACGGACAACCCAGTAACATATACCAACTACCAGCTGAGCTACAGAGGACCAGTATAATGCTTCTAGAAAGAAATGTCAGAATGCATACGGGAAATAGAAGGCGCTATTTTAATATAGGACCTAACGGCCGATTAGACCGCGTTCGGTCGTAACGAGTGGGCAGAAATCCACATGGTCAGTGTCTCTCACCTGGTGTATAATCTCAGCCACTGGGAGCTGGTCCACGTATGACTGGCTCTCTGTCTTCAGCTCTCTTACTGGTCTGCTGGGAAACACATACAACATTAGACTACCTTCACACAGAAAAACACATACAACATTAGACTACCTTCACACAGAAAAACACATACAACATTAGACTACCTTCACACAGAAAAACACTCCTTTTGAAGAGTTGACCCCAATCCTGACAACAACCAGCTCAGTTAGTAGGAGAATCATTTTGACATGTGTACATCACATGTGTGTGTAAATGTGTGTGTGTGTTAAGCCGACATATAAATGACTGGGCTGGATAGCTCTATTGAAAATGCGAGAGAGCGACATTTTTATTTATTTATTTTCATTTCACCTTTATTTAACCAGGTAAGCCAGTTGAGAACAAGTTCTCATTTACAACTGCGACCTGGCCAAGATAAAGCAAAGCAGTGCGATAAAAACAACAGAGTTACATATGGGGTAAAACAAAACATAAGGTCATAAAATACAACAGAAAATATATATACAGTGTGTGCAAATGTAGCAAGTTATGGAGGTAAGGCAATAAATAGGCCATAGTGCAAAATAATTGAAGAATCCATAGACTCTAACCACTTCTAGTCAAATCAAAGTTTATTGGCCAATTTGTAAGTCGCTCTGGATAAGAGGGTCTGCTAAATGACGTAAATGTAAATGTAATTGGTCGTATACAGATTTGCAGGTGTTATCGAAATGCTTGTGTTTGGTAGGTTTATTTGAACAGTGAGAGACAGAATAACAACAAAAAAAAACAGAAAAAGGCATGTCAAAAATAATAATAAATTGATTTGCATTTTAATGAGGGAAATATTTGACCCCCTCTCAATCAGAAAGAATTCTGGCTCCCAGGTGTCTTTTATACAGGTAACGAGCTGAGATTAGGAGCACACTCTTAAAGGGAGTGCTCCTAATCTCAGTTTGTTACCTGTATAAAAGACACCTGTCCACAGAAGCAATCAATCAATCAGATTCCAAACTCTCCACCATGGCCAAGACCAAAGAGCTCTCCAAGGATGTCAGGGACAAGATTGTAGACCTACACAAGGCAGGAATGGGCTACAAGACCATCTCCAAGCAGCTTGGTGAGAAGGTGACAACAGATGATGCGATTATTCGCAAATGGAAGAAACACAAAATAACTGTCAATCTCCC